>NC_063191.1:27374260-27431760 GCF_017589495.1 Alosa alosa
TCAACAAAACGGCCGTTGCCTGGAAACAAAACTACTGAAGGACTGGAGTGGAATCATTACATAATTTGTTTTAAAAATCTGGTGTCTAAAATTAGCTTTATTTTGAATTGTAATTTACCAAATTTGCATGAATTCAGCCTCCCTATACACCGAGCTGGTGAATGAACATCAACACGCTACAGCTGTCCATGTTAATTTCAGACATCTGTCACCAACTGCAGGGCGTTACCCTCCCTAATGCCTCAAACCTGACACCACCACCATCCATTTTTTACTAGCACATTGCCCAGTCACTGTATCAGACAATGGAAAATACTAGCCATTAATTTCCATCAAAGTTTACAGTCTTGGTTTATGGGAGGGTGGTTTGTTTTGGTGAGCAGTTACTTAATGGTCACGGCAGGCACTTGCACATCAATGACTAATCTCCTCCATGGAATCTTTCTCTCTCTTTGCGTTTACCTATAACAACCTCACGTGCTGATCAGGCCAGTCATGTGATGTGCTGTTTAAGCAATGGTGAGTCACAACGCGCATGCAAAACAAAACAATGAAACATCATGCAGAATAAGAGTAACTAAACCAGCAAGGTGAAGAATGCCTGAAACAGAGGTCAACCGCAGCAGACATACATGAGATAGAGATATATATTGGTCTCTCTCTCTATATATTTACAGAGAGAGAGAGACAGAGACAGAGAAGAAAAAAAGACGAAGTGTAAAGTCAGAGGATCTAAACTACTGGCCTTAAAAGGGACAAACCAGAAAGAAAGAGAGAAATTGCCAAGAAACAGACAGAGAAAGAAAGAGAGATGTGAAAGAGGGAGTAGTCTATAAATGACTGGCAAAGTTAGACATGCAAGCGAGAGAGTGGGCACTTCAAGAGAGTGGCCTTCAGGACCAAGATATAACACAATGACACATCGCTGCGGAATGAGCCAAAACAAAACATTTGCGCACACGCACACAGCTAACAAAGCCCATCACTCTCCTTTCCTGAGCCATGTTTGGTCAAACTTTTCATTTTTACTGCACCAAGAGCCTGTAATCGAATGCAATAAAAGAGACCCAGCAACACACACACGACATCTGTGGCACACTAGGCTTTCTTATTTCTCTGTGACTCACTGGATGTGGTTTTTCTGTGTTGTTAGCGCTAACGCTAGCTCTCACTGCCTGAACCCCAGCCGCTCAGCCGGTTTGTGCGAGACGCAACAAAAAATTCTTCACTGAGTCAGGCGAATGCTCTTATGAGCTAAGACGTCCATTTTTCCATTCACTAATCACACACTGGGCTGGTTTATGACAGGGATTGTGTGTGTGTGTGTGTGTAGTGCAAGAAGCATGTGGACTCACCCACTGTCAAAGCACTGGGAGAAATGGAAGAAAATGTTTTTTATCAAAAAAAAAAAAAAAAAAAAAAAAAAACATCTCCTTCTGGGAGAAGATGAGAGGCCTAGTCAGAGAGAGAACAGTGCGGAATGTTCCGTCATGAGATTCCTCTGCTGTGCCGCACTCCTCCAGAGAGCTGCTCCGGGCAGAACCCTGACCCCGACTCACTCGGCCAGGCGCACCCAGCCACCCGCTGGGGTCATGCGACAGCGTCTCAGGGTCGGTCCTGCGTGCTCCCCACTGTGAGACACAAACACAGAGACCCGGATCCCCTTCCTACTTCACCGTCCACCTCTTCCCCTCCTCCACTGACCCCTGAGTGGAAACACTGGCTAATGGAAAGATGGACGGACACAAACACGCAGGGTTGTGTGGTTCTGAGGGTCAAGTGGTTGCTCAGTTTGACTGAGACTGAACAGAAAGTAATTATGTAACAGAGGTCGTAATTCATCCGCCGATCATGGCCCTCGAACCCGCCACCTCGACACACACCAGCATGGGAATCGAACGCTCTAACCACTGAGCTAAAAGCCCAGGCTTCCAACTCAGCAGTTAGAAGCGTTTTTAAGGTTAGGGGTGTGAGGATTTACACGCGCAACTAGCATGCTAGCTCAGTTCAACTCTGTTACAATTAGTCAAGTCAAGTTTATTTACATAGTGCATTTCACACACAGAGGTCATTCAATGTGCTTTACATAAACAAAAGCAAACAGTAATAACAAAAGGGGGGGGGGGGGGTATAGAGAGACTGTATCAGCTGTGTATGTCCTGCACCTCACAGCACTATGCAGACACACAGACACGCACACACACATACACACATAAACAAACACAGACATAGACACACACACACATATACATACACATACACACACTGAGAGTGCATGATGAATTGCACTGAAGTCCAGGTCTAAAGTTCTTGAGTTGTTGTCTTCAAGTGTTTACTTTTGGGAGGTTAGGCTCTGCGCTGCGCCTCCGTTATCTTGGGAACTGTGTGGGCGCTTACTGCCACAGTAGTGCGCTGAAAATAATGCCACCAGATTGGTGGACAGGAGGTGGCGGTCAGTGAAGTAGCACGGAAAAGAGAAAAGAGAGGGAGAAACGAAACGCAGCTCAGCTTGCACATGCCAACAGTGTGGGTCCACGCTGAGCAGTTGGCTGCTACTATGCCACTGTGGCAGCTCCACGGGGAGGGAATGGAGGAGACACGTGTGTGTGTGTGAGTGTGTGTGTGTGTGTGTGAGAAAGACAGAGAGTATGTGAGTGTGTGTGTGTGTGATGGGAAGATAGAAATGGCCAGCATGAATGAATCAGTGACTGCATTTGTAGTGTCCACTTGAGAGAAAGAGACAGAGTGTGTGTGTGTGTGTGTGTGTGTGTGTGTGTGTGTGTTTGAGAGAGAAAAAGTGTGCTGTGTGTGTAAATGACAGACAGTAATTACACAGGGTTACACTGGGGGTCTCTCTGTGTGTGTGTGTGTGTGTGTGTGTATCTGTATGTGTAACAGAGACGTGTGAAAACAGTGCTTGTGAGAGTGAACGAGTGATTCATGCTAAAGCTCTTCCTTCCTGTTTCAACAATCTACAAGGACACCTCAGTCCAGTTGATAAATCAGCTTCCTGCTCAACGGTGAGAAGGGCTGCTGAGCCGGTCACACATGTACTCGCTTGCACGCACACACACACACACACGCACACAAAGAATGTCACAAGATCCATTTTCCTGCTTCTTACTGTAACAACACATTCATTCTGTGTTTCCACAGAATACAGACTTCCTGGCTATTCTGAGCCCAAGAACAGAAAGAGTGAGCAACTACACACACACACACACTATTCCACATTCCTCCAGCTGACCATCTCTGTGAACATTCAGTGGAACACAGAATGGACTAATGGAATGAAGCCGACTACACCCACATAGCTAATGTCAAAGCCAGCCATTACGTAAAACACATACAAAGCATTTGGTCTCACTTTATTTAAATAGCCGTCGTTTTTAAGTGAACCAATTAAGGTACTAGGGTTGATAGACTTGTTTAATGATGAGGTTGGCATCATGGTTAAGGCTAACGGACAGAACGTTTAGAGGTTGTTCACTTGAAGTTAACCAAATATGTTTGGGGGCAGCCGTGGCCTACTGGTTAGCACTTCGGCCCTGTAACCGGAGGGTTGCCGGTTCGAACCCCGACCAGTAGGCATGGCTGAAGTGCCCTTGAGCAAGGCACCTAACCCCTCACTGCTCCCAGAGCGCGATTCACGGATTCACGGATTGGGATAAATGCAGAGACCAAATTTCCCCTCGAATCAAAAGAGTATATTTACTATACTATACTATACATATACTAATACTATATATTAGTATATATACTATATGTCATTATATCTGTATGCTTTAGTTAGTGATGGCTGATGTGATGTTTGAAAGGGGCAGTTAATGAATAGTGATGCATCATTTTAGTGGATGAATGAGAGACAGACAGACAGATGGAAAGAGAGAGGAGGAGGAGTGGGAGCCAGTGGTGTAGTCTATGTGATACGCAGGACTTAAAAAGCATCACAATCTCAGTATACCCACTCAAAAGGCATCACCATCTCAGTATACCCACTTAAAAAGCATCACTATCTTAGTATACCCACTTAAAATAGACAAGGATACGTATTCTAACATTTGGGGTTGATTACAGTATACCCACTACAGCTAACTGCTACATCACAGTATACTCACTACAGCTAACTGCTACATCACAGTATACTCACTACAGCTAACTGCTACATCACAGTATACCCACTACAGCTAACTGCTACATCACAGTATACCCACTACAGCTAACTAGACTAGACCACTGGTGGGAGCCTAATGAGAAGTGACGGTGCAAGAGAACAAAGAGTGTTAGGGAGCACTAGCCACGTTTGGACACTTTTAATCTGATTGAAAACAGAATAATGGCTCAATCGGAATATAAATTCTCGTATAAACAACTGAATTTGAATAAAAATGCCTGATTAGAATTAGAATTTCAATCCGAATGAAAGAGGTGGTGCATTCCGTTCCTAATCTGATTGAACAGCCATGTATACGGCCAATCGGATTGCCTGCGGTATCTTCTCAAGGAAAAGTAGGCAACAATGGCAATTCCGATCAAAGATTCTAAAACACTTGAGAGCTCCTGATTGGAATAGAACGTACCCCATGTAACCAGACGGCACTGATTTTTCAATCGGAATAGTTTAATCGGAATGACAACAAAACTGCACATGTAAACCCACCTATTGTTCAAGTCTCAGTCAGCTGATATACAACCACAGGAAGCACCGAAAAGCCTTGGGCAACCAGAGGCTCACTGGTTCCCACTTCCCAGCAGCGGCAATGGCAACAAAAGACTCAGTGTGTGTGCGTGCGTGCAGTGCATGCAGAGAGTGTGTGTGTGTGTGTTTGTGACTTCTCTGTGAACGGGCTTGTTAAATGGGCAGTTGTGTGGGTAGAAATAAGATGGCATGACTGTGACAGCCCTTACACAGGTGTGTGGGAGTCGACAACAGGTGAATGAGATGATGTCTCTTGCCCTCTAGGTTTGACATTAGGCTAAATTACACGCACCTGTTTGTGGTCTCTGGCACATACTGCTCGGCCAAATCATCTCCACACACACACACACACACACACGATGCAGCCAACACGCAGGTGTGCACATGCGCTTGTAAAACCCACCAAAACGCAGACGCACGCACACACACACAGATTCCCTTGAAGGGTTTAAAATAAAATTCCTCCATTTACTAGTTCCAGGTAAATTCCCTTGGGAACTTTCGACATCACATCTTATGTTCAGGGTGCAAAGCTGCATTGAACCACTGCACATCCAGCAGCGTCCAGCGTCCCATTAGATCAAATCTAAAACCGGACATTGGGGCGATGACAGGCCGTCTATAGAAGGCTAATTAAGCCAGCCCCGATGGAATTTACCACGCAAGCGTCGGCTTAAATATGGGATCACTACTACTACTCGCCTGAACGACAACAATACACACTGTCTGGATATGCAGGACATCACGTCTCTGTCAACAGCAAACAGAACATTCACACAATGACATGTTGCTAAAAAAGACGGTGACAAGTTGCTGGCTTAAGCTTGGGCTATTTAAGCACTGCTCAGATTGATGTCATAGTCATATTTCTCATTCAATAGGCTATGCTCTGTTCAATGACAGAAAGGTCTGGGTATTCTTGTGAAGGTTTGTGAGAGTGAAGTTAGCACAAAAAGATACATCTAAGGTGCGTTAAAATTCACAAACATAGGTTTTGAAAACTTGCAAACAGTTTGAGGAGATAGTTCTCTGCAAACACATTGGAGAGTTGGAGGGAGGGTTCTCATTGACATGGAACGTTTAAAACAAAATGGTTCAAATGTATCCATTCAGACAAACATGTTCACCATGAACATTTGACTGTGTTCCAGGAATTTGAACGCACCACTGATCTTGTTGAAGCAGGCCACAACAATACACTTTGTGTCTTCCTACTGCTTGGGGGAGAATCTATCTGCTTCCACCTGTACTTGTAGTCTGCCATACAATACTTCTATAGAATCGGCCAGCCGCCCACAGATGAACGTCACCACAGAAACTGAGGTTCATACAAAGAGATGTTTTTATCAGCCAGTGGACAGAAAAAAAGTCCCCCATGTTGTTAAGAGGCTTTGAGGCTGTCTGGCTCTCTGGAGTGAGATGATGACAACAGCGGCCAGCAGAAAACCCTTTGAACCACGACAAATCTCCTTAATCACCACACACACACACACACAAAAAACTGTCTCATTGGCGTCATCTTCTCTCACACACTTACTTACTACCTTACTATGAATAGCCAGAAGAGGTCAGCTAACTGGCTCAATCTGGTTTCTGTGGAGGCCAGTGCTCGGTGGAATTTCCCCCTTTCTTACGTACTGTGGTAAAAGCGCTCTCATTCCAGCAGCCTAATCTGCCCATGCATGCAGGGCTCTAGAAAAGAGAGCCCCAGCATTCATGACGACAACAGCCGCGTTGTGTCTGTCCCTGGTCCGCACCTCCTTGACGTGAGGTTGTTTGCTGCTCTTGGCACAACACAACACACAGCAGCAGAGGAGTGGAGTGTGTGTAGATGAACTGCTGCCGTGACCTCAACTTCATGTTTACATCATGGAAGGGTCTTAATGAATGGGAGAGATTGGGCTATTTTTTAATGCTCATCAAAGGCCTATGTGAATGTCTTGCATGCTATCAGACTACACTAAGAATTAATACATTCATCACAAGTGGCAAACATTCGTTCAGTGACATTCTAAAGTAGGCCTACAGTATGTCATGCCAATCTCAGGCATAACCTATATTTTAACATCCGCTCCTTATTTCATCAATGAGACGTTGCTAAGCATTCTAATTTCGGTCAAAGCTAAAATGACAAGCAGCTTAAAGAAGAGTTTTTTACTTTAGGTGTAGTTGTCAGACTCAGTTTGTTTCACTTGAGCTAGCCTACATTTTGTTGTCGGCAGCTCCACCGTGCTCTGTGCACCCACACAGGCAGAGCCAACCTAACTTTTGGCCACCCGCCCACCGAGTCCGGCTGACATCACCTGCGGTCACCCAAATTAAATAACTCACAGGCCTCCTACACAAGAAACCTCATGTTGCCTTAAGACATTAAAAGAAATGGATACGTTTAACTTTCAAAAACTGCCCCACATCTTCTAGCAGCTGAGTTTAGGGACTGAATGTCTCATTTCTTCTCCTCTATGGTTCTCCCTCTCTCTCTCTCACTAATGGATCATAAATTATTCCATAGCTCCACAGCCTCGTTCAGATCTTGGAATGTTTCCACTGCTGCCAAAATGAGGATCTGTCTTTTCCTCCCCTTCCCCCTTCTCTGTATTTTTTCCACATTCTTCTCTCCATCCCTCTCTCTCCCACAGGGAAAAAACTTTATCTTTCCTGCTGACAAGGCAGGTCCAACCACTATGGAAACCATTTCCATGTGAGTGTCTTTTCAGTCTGTTCAATCTTGGTGCTACTGTAGGACAATTGTTGGCCCTGGCTTATGCCAGGGAATGGGTCTATGTCTTTGTCTCATACACATAGGCACACACATCTTCAGTTGCTGGGAAAACCAGCTGGGTGTCATACTAAGCCAAACATCCTGGTAAAAAAGTCCTGACCGAGTCATCTGGGCCACAAACAGTGGAACAATGGTGACAGGACAGACACTCACAGGGTCATGACCTAGACACAAACCTAAAGTATTTATGGTTTCCATGGAAAAGCGGTGATACTTTCCATGCCAATGTGGGCATGAAGTTATTTTGCAAAATTAGTACTGAAGCCACTTGTAGACTATGATGCAGGCTTAACTATGCTTGAACTGTGAATTTTCTAACGTAGTCTTTAAGTGATGTTGGTAAGAGGACGACGTTTTCTTTTTTTTTATTAGACCTACTTTGCCTCTACTGACTGACGTGTAGCCTATATTGGGTTATAAACATATCACACAATGTAATCATAACATTTAAAAAAATATTTCTGGCCCACACCCCCATCTTACAAGCAAATTGGCCAGTTATACTATGGTTTTCATAGGCTCCAGTACATGTCACCGGGCGCAATGAGTCAGACTAGCAAGTTTGAGCGGGCAACAATAGCAGTAATCAGGCCATCACAGGTTAGCAGGTGAACACAGGTGTGTAATGTTGATTTGTTGAACATAAGAAGCGACCCATTTCAGTGAAGGTCAAGGACCGTCCTCGAAATGATCTTGATTCGTATAAAACATGGCGTCCGGTGACCACTACACGGCAAATGCAGGATCTTTATCGATAAATGTTGACGTGCACTTACTTTCAGACTGTGATTACTGAAGAGCTCCTCGGAAACTTTGCAGGCGACCAAGGCGTTGGGGAGGTCGGTGAATTGCACGTCTACAGTGGCCACTTCATCGTTTCTCGCTTGTTCCATGGTGAATGTCGCAATGGTCTTCAAGCTATGATAGACCACGTATAAAGTTGCTCTACGGGATTTACTTTAACTTCTTGACAGCTGTGATGCAGCTATATTTAGAAACACTCCTCTGAACTAGCTAGCATGCTAACGTTAATTGAAGACAGCAAACGAAAATGTTAGCTGATGGATCTCTTATTTACAGCGGATAATGCATATTTAACTCGCACTTATCCTACCATAATGACAATGAGCCCACACAGCACCATACATGACTACACATATATTTATTTGTTCACACAACGGTGCTTTATCGACCAAACGAAGAGACCACCGAAAATATTTGCTGTCATCAGAGAAACGGAAGAGAAAAGACAACTGTTTTGACTGTTGTTCGTTGATGACTTGGTAAGCGTTTGGAAATAAAATGTTTTGCTACTGCCACCTGACGCAATGGAGGTTAAATACAGGTCATAGGCCTATCTGACAAATAAAAAACAGAATGCTAGTTATTATGTCATTGACTCATTCATTGTCATGAGTTCATATTTACAAATATATATAACTGTAATATAGCCTATAACATAATGGTAGGGCTTTTCGGTTGATTTTTCATTTCATTATGAATTTCCCATAGCCCACTTCTTTTGGGATGTTAATTACCCTTGAACTCAGCCTTGCTGATTTGCAAGGTTTGTTTGGTACTTGTAGGGTACCAAGAGCAGTGGAGTGTAGGCCTAGCCTACTGTTTTGTTTGTTTGTTTGTTTGTTTCGCATGAAAACATACTGGTACTCCTGTAACTAATATTGCAGCCTGAAGAGACCTCTAGTGGTGGTGAAACAACAACATGGGAACAAGTGGCCGACGCACATTATAATTATCTGCATTATAATCCATTTCAGCCTCCCCATGTATAGGCCTTGTATAGGCTACTCTAATCAGTAGGAAATGCTTTTGCATTCAAATATATGCATACTGAAAGCAGTTGTGAATCTGTAGAAATTATATGTCTAGGCTGACATGATTCAAGAAAAATGACAAACGTCTTCCATAGGGAACAGTATTCATAATCAAGAAACATAGTGAGATTTCACCTTGATCAAAGAAATAGAAATCCATAGAAATCTGGTTTTCCTCCAACAGGCCTGTGATTGGTTTAGAGAAAGGTCTCAATGAAAGGTGACTGGCTCAAATGCTCTTGGGGATCCACCTGAGGTTAGGGAGCTGCTGTCATGGTGATGAGCTTCACCTACCCAGGTAAAGCAGCTTGTTGTTATGAGTACCAAGCTATGTGGCCAAACACTGGCTCTGTAATGTTCATCTTTAGCAGATGCGTAGTCTAAATATTTACTCTGGTATGGCAAGTTAATAGTCACTTTATGGCCAGCAGCCTGTTCAGGAAACTATTCATCTCTGTATTGACCAAGCTGGACACACTGAGGGGCTATGTTTGTATTTATGAAGTCAAAGTCTAAATAAGCAAAGATGGACTGCTGTTCAAAACTCATCAGGTGGAGGCCTACACGAAAGCAGAATGGAGAGGGAGCTGAAGGGGGAAAAGGAGAAGACAAGCCAAAAGAACCCAAAATGAAGTAAGTGGTATTTCCTGTTTTATCCCAGAAGCACAGCACAGAGATTCATTTGAGATGTTGCAGGATTACAAATGTTTTCATATAGAAAATAAAATGAGCTTTGCTTGTGCCTTGGAAATAAGTTTAAAAATGTCACCTTGGTGGAGGGTAAACTCATTAAGATTTTTATTTAATTTCTACAACCCTGGTTACATTTACATCTAGTCATTTAACTGATGCTAAATCTAGTTACCTAGTTACATTCAATAAAATCAAGTTCAAGTAGTGTGTGTTTGGGTGGGGGTTCTGAGGTTTGAGGTTGAATAGCTATGGGGAAGAGAATAACAGTTCAGCATCCTGGTGGCTTGTAGATATAAACTGTCTCTGTATCTGCTGGTACAGGTTTGCGTACTCTTGTACCTTCTACCAGATGGTAGTAGGGTGAAGACTGTGTCTGGGGTGACTGGGGTCAGCGAGGATTCGCTTGGCCTTTCTCCTGCAGCGCTGGCTGTAAAGGTCCTGAATAGTTGGTAACTCAGTCCTTGTAATGCGCAGCACTGACCTGACCACCATTTGCAGAGCTTTGCGGTCATGAACAGTGCTGTTACCATACCATGCTGTGATGTTGCCAGTCAGGATGCTCTCAATGGTACAGTGGTAGAAGTTGGTCAGTATTTCACCATCCATACCAAACTTCCTCAGCCGCCGAAGAAAGAAGAACCACTGTCTTGCTGACTTTGTGACCATACCTATATGGTGTGACCAGCTCATATCCTTACTGATGTTAATTCCAAGGAATCTGAAGCAGCTGACTCTCTCTACTGCTGTGCCTCCAGTGTAGATGGGTGTGTGCTCTTCCTGCAGTCTCCTGTAGTCCACAATCAACTCCTTGGTTTTGCTGACGTTGAGCAGCAGATTGTTGTCTTGGCACCAGGATGTCAGGGTTGCCACCTGTGCTCTGTAAGCAGACTCATCATCACTCATGATACAGCCGATTATGGTGGTGTCATCAGCAAACTTAATGATGGTGATTGAGGTGTGAGTTGCCATACAGTCATGAGTGTACAACGAGTACAGTAGGGGCTTAACACACATCCCTGCAGGACACCAGTCCTGAGTGTTAGAGTGAAGCAGGGGGCTTAACACACATCCCTGCGGTGCCCCAGGGCTGAGTGTTAGAGTGAAGGAGATGATGTTTCCCAGCCGCACTGCCTGTGTCCTGTCAGTCAGGAATCCAACTGCACAGAGAGAAACTGATGTTCAGGTCTCTCAATTTCATGATCAGCCTGGATGGAACTATGGTGTTAAAAGCGGAGCTGTAGTCGATGAAGAGCATCCGTACATCTGTGTTTTTCTTATCCAGGTGAGAGAGAGCAGTGTTCAAAGCAAATGTTATCACATCATCTGTGGACCTGTTTGGCCTATAGGCAAACTGGAGTGGATCTAATGTAGAAGACAGGGAGGATGTAATATGATCTTTAGCTAACCGCTCAAAGCACTTCATATAACAACAGAGGTGAGAGCAACAGGTCGGTAATCATTAAGGCAGCTCACTGTTGATTTCTTAGGGACTGGAATGATGGTGGACAGACTGATGCAGGGAGAGATTAAAGATGTCCATAAAGACCTCAGCCAGTTCAGATGCGCAAGCCTTGAGAACACGACCTGGGATGTTGTCAGGTCCTGGAGCCTCATGTGTATTTACCCTTCTAAATGATTTACACACATCTCTTTCAGATATGGGCAGCAGTCTTGCTCTAACAGAGACTCTGACCTGATGTCATTCTCAAAGCGGGCATAGAAGGAGTTCAGCTCCTCTGCAAGAGAGGCAGACACCTCTGCTCTGACGCGCCTTCCTCTGTAGTCTGTAATTGTCCTTAAACCCCTCCACATGTCTCTGGTGTTAGAGCCGCTGTAGTGTGACTGCACCTTTTTTTCCTGTACTGTCTCTTAGCCCTTTTAATTGATTTTCTCAGTTCATAACGTGCTTTACTGTACTCGCTTGGGTTGCCAGAATGGAAGGCAGCTGTCCGCGCTCGGAGTGCTGAACAGACCTCTCCGTTCACCCATGGCTTTTGGTTAGGAAAAGTTTATACGGTCACCCTCGGTACAATGTCATCAATGCATTTACAGATAGATAAATAGATAGATATACAGTATAGATAGATAGATAGATAGATAGATAGATAGATAGATAGATAGATACTTTATTGATCCCCAGGGGAAATTCAAGGTCTCAGTAGCCTACAGACAACACACACACATTCACTAACAGCAGAAAAAGTAATTAAAAGTATATAAGAACACAACTAAGCAGTAAGGACAGTAGAAGATAAAGAATATACTAAATATACTAAAATACAAATTATACTAACTAACACTTAATCTAAATCAATTCTAAAAGCAGTATCCACATAGTGGTGATTAATCAATCAAGAGGCGCTTGCAATGACAGGCAGGAACTGAGCCTGTGATTCTCTGTGCATAGTAAGGTAAGGTAAGGTGCTCTGTGTGAGTGAGTGAGTGAGTGTCACAGTGATAGTGCAAATGAGTAAGTCCAACAGTGCAACAGTGCAAGAATAAGTCTATATATATATATATATATCTATATAACTATTTTAAGAAAAGGTATAATTGTGGCCACAGTTCGGCTGTGGCATGGAGGGAGGGGTTATGCATATGTGCTAATTTGCTAATATAGCATGCAAGCAGTGAGGCAGAAAGACAGTGGTAAAAAGTGGCTAGTGGACAGACAGTATCCAAACATGGAGGGGGTGAAGAGGCAGACAGACTATGCAGAGAAGTCTATCTCTCCTCTTCCCTTAAGTGAAGCATTGAACAGTTCAATGGCCCAATTACTTCCTCAGTCTGACTGTTGTGCAAGGCCGTGAGCGAAGTCTCCAGCTGATCAGGCTCTTCTGCTTAACAGAAGTGCTGTGGAGTGGGTGACATTCATTGTTTGTTCATTGTTTGATCAGTTTGTTCAGGTCCTTTTGTCAGATATTGAAGTGTTACATAGTGTAATCGTTGATGTTATCAGCAGCTGTCCGAAAAACTCCCCAGTCTCTTGTGTGGAAACAGTCACGCAGGGCAGCATCTGATTGATCTGTCCAGCGCTGTACTGACCAAATCGCAGGCTGCTCACATTTCAGCTTCTGTCTATAGGCGGGCAGTAACAAGACTGAAGAGTGATCTGATTTGCCGAAGGCTGGGCGAGGGCGTGCTTTGTAGGCATGGCTGTATGGAGTGTATGCATGATCCAGGATGTTATCACCTCGAGTTGGAAAACTCACATGTTGATGATAACTTTCGGGAGTGTTTTACTGCAGGCAAAGTTATATCAGCCATGCTTTAGAATATTTGAAAGATGTTTTTGTGTATCTGGAACCTTCTGTAGATTCTGTGCTCTCTTTCACCCCCCCACCACACACACACACAGACAAATACCTCATGACACAGACTGTCTCTGTCCTCCCCCAGCTGGAGAGATTGGAGACACTGGATAGTGAATCCGTCTGAAGAGTTCTACTATGTCTGGCTGCAGGTCATGACCTTCCCCATCTTCTACAACTGGGTCATCATCATCTGCAGGTGAGGTGAACACACCGGTGTCTCCGAGCTCAAAAACACTCAGCTCCACACTCCATAGCAGACCAGGCACAGTGCAAACTCTGATCATCTAAATCTGAAATCCCATATCCCGATTGTCATAGCAGACAGTAAAAATTGGCAGCCACTGCTATTTACAAGCAAATCTGTATTACAATGTATGACAATCCTGTAATGTTAAGTCACACTTATAATTAAAGCAGATTAAAAAATAAATACATACATGTGGTTTTTAACTTTGCCTGTTTTTATCCCAGTCCTGGTCATGTCGAGTGTTTGGAGATGTTTGGGGAGAGTCCCTCTCTTTAAATGAGTCCTTCACATGTCTGCTGCACAGGGCCTGTTTCTACTCCATAGATGAGAACTTCCTGGCTGTCTGGCTGACTCTCGACTACATCTCTGACCTGTTCTACATGACCGACATGGCAGTGAGAGGACGCACAGGTAAACATGCTGCACAGCTCACTTGTATAGTATGAGAATCTATGGAAACTTGTGCGTCTACCATGTTGTTAGCCAAATGTAATGTAATGTAATGTAATGTCTTTGTTGCATATACTTCAAGTTAGATATTGTTTGTTAGGGCGGCCAGATATGCCATCTTATGTTTGTGATTGTCCAGGAGCACACATGAAATGTCCCCATGCACTCACTAAAGGCATGCATGCATGAGTACATTAAAATGCAGATCTACTGAACATATATCTACACATACACACTACAGGGTAAGCATATACAGTCTAGTGTACATAGTACACATACACACTACAGGGTAAGCATATATAGTCTGCAATGCCCTTTCATAGGCACACATTACAACACATCCCATAAGCACCACCACACCTACACAAACATGCACACACACACATACATTCAGTATGTTGTGCAAACAAGGTGTGCAAACTGTTTATGAATATGGCCTTTTTCAGTTTATTTCAATCAGAATAAGGTGTTTACAAGACACACGCATATTTGGTTTATTCCCAATAAACTGATTTGAAACTGTTTATTGGCTGCATGGAAGCGTGCTGATAGTATATGACTTTGTGCTCCATGTCCCTGACCCCCCTGACAGCTTTCCTGGAGCAGGGCATCCTGGTGCACGAGGTGTCCCGCCTGCGCTCCAAATACCTGCTCTCGCGCAGTTTTCTGTTGGACCTGGCCTCCATGCTGCCCACCGACCTGCTTTACCTGCACCTGGGCGTTCACATGCCCCTTGTCCGGCTGAACCGCCTTCTCCGCACGAGCCGCCTCTCCGAGGCGCTGGACCGCATGGAGACACGCACGGCCTACCCCAACACGTTCCGCATCGCCAAGCTCATGCTCTACATATTCGTGCTCATCCACTGGAACGCGTGCCTGTACTTTGCGCTGTCGCGCTACATGGGCTTCGGCTCCGACAGCTGGGTCTACCCCAACATGTCGGAGCCGGGCTTTGCCTCGATGCAGCGCCAGTACATCCACTGCTTCTGGTTCTCGGCGCAGATCTTCACCACGGTGGGCGACACGCCTCTGCCGCTCCGCGAGGAGGAGTACCTCTTCATGATCGCCGACCTGCTTATCGCCGTGCTGGTGTTCGCCTCGATCGTGGGCAACGTGGGGAACGTCATCGTGAGCCTGCGCAGCAGGGACAACGTCTTCTTCCCCAACCACGAGCTCGTCAAGAGCTACCTGCACAGCAGGCACATCAGCAAGGACCTGCGCCACCGCGTCAACAGCTGGTACCAGCATCTGCACATCAACAAGTGGGTGCCTCCTCCACTCAGACAAGTCCACTGTACGTCAGACATGAGCCATAGGCTAGGTAGAAAAAGGAAACCGCACTCAGGGTGAATCTCACAAAGCCTGTCAAACTGACATCAAAATATTATCTACCTCATTTGATTGATTTTTTAATTTAAGTAACTAGAATGTGAACTTTTATTTTCTGATAAAAGTATTATGGTAAAACAATTTAATATAACTTTATTTCAATGTTATGGTAGCAAGACCTAGAATAATTCTCATTACCGATATGGTACATGACAAACGGAGACCATTAGTAAGAAAAATATTTTTTGATTTTTCTTTTCATTTACACAAATAAGTACATTAAATGAACAGTACTGCACATCAAAATGTATATTTTATACATTTTAAGTTCCATTTTAAATTAATTAACTCTCATTACCGAAAATACAATGTGTATTGTAGAGTTCAATTTTTCAAATAATCTCTTTGTTATAGATATATTTTGAACAAAACCCACATGTGGGGCACAGTTAAGGAACATATTATAACAAAATGAAGAAATTTTTGTCTCTGAGAAATAACATCTTTACAATCTCTAAGCATTTTTATGCATTACGGTAATGAAAAGTCTGTTACGGAGGATGAGAATGTTACGGTAATGAGAATGATTTCATTTTACCAAATTAATTTCAGATACACACAGGAGAGGTGTTAAATTGCTAGTGTCACAGGAAGGGGATTTACCAGAGTGGCCAGTCAATAATTAAGCACTTTTACTATCAAAAAAATCACCAACAAAGCAACCTTTGTGGGCAAAAAACATCACCAAAAGAGTAGCCTTCGAGAGCATTTCACTGGGCTTACAAGCAGATACCTTCCTTCGTCTGTGTTTTGTTGAATTAGAACCCATGACACCTCCAGAATGCTCAACAGTGGTGTCTGGCTTCCCAGATCCACCCTCCTCCACACTCCTGATTGGTTCTCTACCAACAAATTCTTTGGGCATTCCGCTTCATTGCTGTGGCTGTTTATGATCCAATTAGCAACATAACCAGACAAACCTCAAGCCCTAGAGTGGGCACCAACAACTACCACTCTGGAAACAGCAGCAAGATTTAACACATCTCAGAGTCATTTTCAGCTCCTTTCAGTGACCATATTTGAATACTAAAATCTAACAGAAGTGTTGTGGTCGACTTACAAAGCTTCAAACACCTATCTTCACTGTGTGTGCTTGTCAGCCACCTTCCCTTACCTCTGATACCAGTTCTGCATACTTTAACTTTCAAAAGCTTTCTCCATCACATCATCAAAAGAGAATAGTTAGCACAATAAAGTTGACAATGTGCTTACACTCCGAAAAAAAAAATGTCATGTCTGGTCTCAAAGCAGTCACATCCATGACCCATAGGCCTATGTCTCTCCAATTGCAGTAGCATCCATGGCCCTAGCCCTCTCAGTTGGTCTTCTTCTCCACATCATGCCAGTTCATCCATTTTCCTTGTTTTGCTTGAGGCACTGCTGTTGAACGTCTAGTTTGCTCCTCTTGTTCTCAAAACAAGCTGGTTACCATCTGTCTCTTCTCCTGTGCTGTGGACTTACCCAGAGGCGATTCTAGAGTCTGTGGGGGCCCCAAGCAAACATTTCAAGGGGGCCCTACAGACCAGTGTTCATCACCATTATGTTAGGCTAAAATAATCTGATACCAACGGAAAATTTATTAAATAAAACCTTTTTTTTTAATTCCAAATGTTCCAAACATGAAAAACTTCTTTGGATAAAGTCTATCTTTTATTCTTAAATAAGCTACTTGGTTGACCCATCTCCTGACAATGTTACAATGTTTATTGTTTGCTTACAAGAATTATTAGCATGCAGAGTGAGAAGCGAACTAAAGGAGTTGGAGCTGGGAGAAAAAAATAGCTGGGCCTATAAACAGGAATGGAAAGAAAACTTTATGTTCATCTTACCCAGTTTCACAAATGCAAAACCTGTGTATCAGATATGAAACAACGCTGTCACAATAAATAATATTATACCACACTACAAAACGCAGCTATTTGCTCCAAACAAGCACAAAGGCGCAATATTGAAGCGCTGGCCGAGGTCTATGCACAGCTAGCAGGATCCAGTGCATTCTGGTGTTCTTTCTCATATTTGTTTAAGCACCAAATCACAGTCTGATTGGTGAATAGGCTATTTGTAAATCGATATCGCAAAATAAAAAGATTTAAAAAATAGGACTGCCAGAATAATTTGACTGGGCCAAACAATATCAGTGGCGGCAGCTTTGGCCGCCTGTTGCTGACCCATGTCGTAGATTATAGTTTAAACTCGAGGTGTGTCAATGATATTTTAATTTCATGTCGACTGAGCCGACAGGGATTTTACATTTTTTTTTTTTAAGTATAACGCCCATTCAGCCGACCGGGAGTTCAGAACTGCGTTAGGCGTTAGTGTTTATTAGCCTGGCTAGCGCCACCACTTCTCAGTGAGACTTGGTCTGGGAACCAAACGTTCATTTTCTCGTATTTGAAAAAAATGCCCAGATCCGTTTATTGGGTGCCACGGATGTCTATCAAATGCGTCTGTGCATAGCTCATCATCGTCTTGCTTTCCCCCCTGTTCTGTGATTGGTTCATTATCTCAGGCGAAAATTTGCTCCATGGTCTCCAGGCTGCCTTAGCAGCGTGAATCAAATCGCGCGCAAGGCAGCATGGGAACACCCAGGCTAAGTGTTTATTATCTTCATGACTAGTCCTACAGGAGGAAGGCAGACAGTAGTTAGTCAGTTTGAGGACAATAAACAACGCATCAAAGGGTCAAAATATTGGCACCAAAGAGAATTGTTTATAACAGAACAAGTGACGGTGTAAAATTTAAAAATCTTTGGCGACACACATTAATGTGATTAAAAAAATTAACGTGTATGATTGGTCCTTAGTCATTGGTCCTTAGCCTACTCATTAACACGTTATGCTGACAGCCCTAATATAAACATAACGTAAACCATCTCCTTGCTTTAACTAGTTGTAACTGTCGCTAGCTAGCTGAAGTATATTGTCGTATAGATGTAGCAAACCATGTTCAATCTTTCTGCCAATTAACATTAGCCTATAACTTCATTGAGTAAATGTCAAAATCCGATGTTGATCCGTTATCACTGCACCCTCGATTGACGTTTACCACAGTAGCCTAAATATGTGTGGATTCTTTGAACTCTTTTGAACACAGATCCGCTGTTTATAAGGCCATAGCATAGGGCCTAAATGTCATGTACAGATGTACTGTTTGTAGCCTACAACAGGACAGGAGCATGCAAAATCTCGCTTGTCCCACCGGCAAACGCGCTGAGACCAGGTCGGGGGCCTCCTAGCGGCTCGGGGCTCCAAGCAGTTGCTTGGTTTGCCTGTTGACAAGGTGCGCCTCTGGACTTACCCCACGCTTTCCAACTGGTACCAAGACCAAACTCTTTTCTTCTTTTCTGCTCCTGCCCAACAACATTGTACCACCTCCCTAAATTCGTCATGTTTTTCACAATAGACGGAATCACCTCGCCATATACATATACAACTTTTCTTCCACTAGTTTCCCTAGATACACCTCTACATTTGCTAGGTCATATCCTTGTTATCCATTTTATCATTCAACTTGGCCTACGGGTACATGGAGCCGACGGATACATGGCCACAAGTACACACACACACACACACACACACACACATAGGCTCAGATGGGAGGTATCTGAGTGCCCACATAGGCTCAGTAGGGCCACATAGGCTCAGATGAGTGTCATCCTGCACCTTTTACTGTACCTCCAACAACCAATTTGACAACCCATTATGGTGCCCTCATAATTACCTCCATTGCCATGGTGAAAACCAATGGTAGTTACAGTAAAAGAAATAAAAAGAAAACATGACATTACTGATTGACAAGAAATAGAAAAAAACCACAAGCAACTGATTAAAACACTATCATTGGACTTAATGCCTATGTTGTGGAGTGCCATGCAAGTACACTTAAGTAAGTAAGTATAAGTATATATACTCTTTTGATCCCGTGAGGGAAATTTGGTCTCTGTATTTAACCCAATCCGTGAATTAGTGAAACACACTCAGCATACAGTGAACACACAGTGAGGTGAAGCACACACTAATCCCGGCGCGCAGTGAGCTGCCTGCAACAACAGCGGCGCTCGGGGAGCAGTGAGGGGTTAGGTGCCTTGCTCAAGGGCACTTCAGCCGCGCCTACTGGTCGGGGTTCGAACCGGCAACCCTCCGGTTACAAGTCCAAAGTGCTAACCAGTAGGCCACGGCTGCCCCCACTTGGCACCAAAAAATGAGACAGAATCCACAGTCAAAAACACAGAGCCAGTACAGAGCAGACCAGACAATCGGGGCAAAATTATATCAAGGGACCGGGCGAAACTGTAGATAAAACAGTAAAGTTAGTCAAAAATCTAAGAAGATTTATCATGAAATAGGCTACGCTTGAAAACATGATCATCTGGGGAGGACAAAGCGGAATCACAAAGCGGTATCACATCAACTGTTTTAACGCCTTTTAACAACGGGCTGAGAAACAAGTTAGTGGAGAGAACACTAGATGTTAGGTGAACCTGACTAGTAGAGGGAACAGGTCATCTTATATCAAGATCATCACTGCATCATTACCACAACTCAGCTTCTCATTACCGTTATTACCCTTTAAAATGCGTGGTAATGAGAAATTGGAGTAACAGAAATGAGATGTCCTTGACTAAGTTGGCAAATAACACAAAATGCTAGCAAGCTATGCAACCTTAACCTTTACAAAATATTAAAGTCTTATATTGTCTTTATCAACACAAAATATAATTTCAAATATTTTTAAAAGCATTGAGTATCGCAGCATATCGGTCATGATAATCAACAGTGTAACAGAATAAAGATTCTATGACATTTACACAAATATCATGATGTGAGAGAAGAGAGAACAACTGAACTTGACTCCATTTTAAACCTTTTGTCCCAAGTGATGCATCATGGGTCTGCTTGTTTGTAATTTAATGGAACACGGTAATGAGTTATGGTAATGAGGACATTTAGTGTGGACACAATATTTTTACAATAAATGTAACTTTCCTTTTGCAAAATATCATAAATATAAATATTAACCATAAATATAGACATTTTTACACAACTTTGCATAATCTTCTTCAATTTATGTAATTCATGAAATTAAAACAAACAATAGAATAATGGATCCGGACACATTTCGGTAATGAGAATTCACTGTGATTTTTGGTTAAATTGCTATGAAATAGTGTTATAATGATAGTAAAAAACATCTGTCCCTTTAGTATTCTTCACTGTCTTTGTAGAAAATATCATAGTTACTGTTAATAAAATATTGTTTTCGGAAAATAGGACCTGGACATGTTAATCACAGCTTCATGAGAATCACCCCTCAGAAACTGATGTTCAAATAGTGTTGTATTTAAATAAGCCGAAACAGTGTACAAAGGCCTTAGATTGAAAGAGACTGAGATATAAATGCTGGGCTTAGCTCATCTTCAGTGTCCCCAGTTTGAGAGTTTTGAGACACAGTGATTGGGACACACTGGCTAAGAGTTTTGAGACACAGTGATTGGGACACACTGGCTAAGCCCCAAACGTACGTCAGTCTCTGTGTATCTCAGTCTCATGCCCATTTAAGGCCTTGTGCAGTTTCCACTGAAACCTCTCTATAAGAGCTAAAGCTCTTGTTTATATATTATAGGTTATAATGTCTTCTTCACTTTTGAACTATCTGCTGCTTTAACTTTATCTGGTCTTGGACAACGTTCCAATTGTTTTTCCTTTTTAACTGGGCTTGCTTCTCTGCTTGTCCTGTGGTCCATATTGCTTTATGCAGAGCATTGTCCCCTTCCCTCCCTGGCTGATTGATTGTGTGTGTGTGTGTGTGTGTGTGTGTGTGTGTGTGTGTGTGTGTGTGTGCGCGTGTGTGTGTGCGTGCGTGTGTGTGTGTGACCTCTCCAGGAAGATCACACGTGAGAACGAGATCCTGCAGCTGCTGCCTGCTTCCCTCCGCACGGATATCGCTGTGAGCGTCCACCTGCCCACGATGTCCAAGGTCAGCATCTTCCAGAACTGTGAGACCAGCCTGCTGGAGGAGCTGGTGCTCAAACTCACCCCACAGGTATACTGTAGGTCACCCACAGGTCAAAGGTCAGGGGGGGTTCATACGTCAAATGAGGGAGAGCCACAACCACAACTGACCTGGGCCCTTATAATGCTTGTCAATAAGTAGAACTACAGTATAGGGTTATATAGATCTGAGAAAAATTTGGCTGAGGAGACATTGTATTGTGGGATATTGAGAACAAACAAAAATCCAATGGCTTGGTGCTTACACAATCTCTTGTTGGTATGTGTTTGTGATGATCTGGCCGATTATAGCCAGTCCAGTCTGCAGTGGTGTGATCAGTGTGTCCTGTGAATCACCTTGGCCAATACTTTAAGTTATCACACAGTAACCTGTTCGCAACCACAACTGTTCAACAAGCTTTATACCTGATTATAAGATTTGGAGTTGTTGAAGGACAGTGAGCCTATCCTGAGTGATGCTTGTCCTCAATAGTATGAATCGGCACAGAGAAAGATAAGCACATAAGAAAGCACAGAGTTTGTACCCCTTCAGGCCTTGAGGTAATGTGAAGGTCAACCAAATGCCCAAACCCATTTCAAATCTGCTGTTAGTATCAGCAGCAGTACATGTTAATGTTTGACAGACATTATATTTTTTTTAAATTAACATCACAGCCACCTGTTTGCACTCAATATTTACACACTTGACTGATTTGACCCAACCTGGACTAAAGGTAATTCTGAATAATTCTGAACTAAGCAATAGCTTTATTTTCTCTGCATCAGTTGACTTAACAGACCTTTACAAAGATGAACTGATATCATTAACCTGAACCAACACAGTGATGTCCAGACAGCCAACAGGGTTTTGGGCTGCTCTGTTCAATGACACCATGCTCTGCGCAGTTCACGATAGTCCCCTTTGCCCATGGATATTTGAATTGTTTCAATGTAGCCAATTAACTGATTTCACTTATGCATTTTTAAATAGATTTTTAACTGTTAATTTGTTTGTTAAAGATTTTTTTTTGTTATTGATGTTATTGTCTTGATGTCTGTGTGTAGAGCACTTTGTGTTTCACTCTGTGCATTAAAAAACAAATGCACTACAGTATATCAATTACAGGCTTACTTTCTTACCTTTCGTTTTCTGTCCTGCTTTCCCCCTCCATCCTCCTTGTCCCCCCTCCCCCCCTCCTCCTCCTCTCCCCAGGTGTACAGCCCAGGTGAGTATGTCTGTAAGAAGGGCGATGTGGGTCACGAGATGTACATCATCAAGGAGGGGAAGTTGGCCGTGGTGGCGGACGACGGGGTCACCCAGTACGCCGTGCTCGGGGATGGGCAGTTTTTCGGAGAGATCAGTATCCTCAACATCAAAGGTACCATGCAGCGCTGAACAGCAGCATCCACTTACAGGTACTAACCTGCATGCAGTCGGTACCCCCCACCCCCACCCCTCTGAGATGCACCAGGTGCTGAGTGGGAGGCTCACTTTACTTTACCCTCCTTTTTTGGGCAGCCTGAAGAACTTTATCCGTTTTGATTTCTAAATAGTTTAAAACAAAAGCCGTTTTAAATCAACCAGTTTATAATATCACTATCTGATATCCAGATACATTATATACCACACAACTTGTTTAGAGCACACAACCTTTGTTACGTTACTATCGTTATTAACAAAAATAGAATCATGGGCAAGGATATGACCAGAATTATAAAAAATCATCCAACAATCCAATTCAATACAAGTCACAGTATATTTCCTCTCTGCTCTGCAAAAAAGGGAACAAATCTGGCAACCGGCGGACAGCAAACATCCGCAGCATCGGTCACTCAGACCTGTTCAGCCTGTCCAAGGAGGACCTGACAGCCACCCTGTCCGAGTTCCCTGCCGCCAAGCGCCACCTAGAGGAGAAGGGCCGTCAGATCCTCACCAAGATGGGCATTCTGGAGGAGACTGCTGACGACGGCAGTCAACAGGAGCGGATGGAGACCAGGGTGTGTGTGTGTGTGTGTGTGTGTGTGTGTGTGTTTTGTGTAAAAGAGAGAGAGAAAGACAGAGAGAGAGAGAGAGAGAGAGAGAGGGACAGACAGAGAGAGAGGCAATTTGTGAGGGGAAATCCTAAAGCAGGGGTGGGCAAACGTTTTGGCTCAAGGGTTATATTGGGTTTTGAAAATTGGCCGGCAGGCTGCACCACAACCAACCCCACCCCCCAAAAAATGAAAATGTTTTATATAATTTAAATGATTACAATTACAAAAACTAATTTTGTTTTAAAATATGAATTGCTTAAAAAGTACTGCTAATTTGATGCTCTTTAACTTTAAGAACAATTCACGTTTAGTTCTCAGTTATCTTTTGCCAGATCAACTCAAAAATAGCCTCCCTATGGCTAGCGCTGTGCCTAGACTGTGCTCTCTGAAATGGTCAGTAGTGGGAACTACTGTTTACTTAATGATTTCCTTGTAAAAGTTTCTGAAGGCGATATCAATTATCAACAATGACAAGCCATTGCTGCTCTCTCTCAGAAACTAGCATAAGTAGCATAACGTTTAAGTTAGATCTGCTGCAAAGGAGATAACACAGAGTATCATCTCTGTAACATGATGTTTTGACATTGACATTGTAAACGATCTCAAAGAATTGTGAAAAGCAGTTTGCAGTAAAGCTAACCAACGTCATCTCTTATTGCAGGAAAAAATAGGGAGCAGCCTGATAACCTAATTAAATACTCAGTGGGCCGGATTAAAGTGCTTGGCGGGCCGGATCCGGTAACATGTTAATTATCACAGCCAGAAGTATTGAAATCCACATTCTCCCATTTGTGCAACAGTTCTTTTAAAAAAAAAAAAAAACAGAGAGGCCATATGGAGGCCAAAATGCTTTTTACTTGCTGGGAAGTTATGTTGTCGTTGTTGTCGTTGTTGTCGTCGTTGTTGTTGTTGTTGTCATTGTTGTTGTTGTTGTTGTTGTTGTTGTTGTTGTCGTTGTTGTTGTTGTTGTTGTTGTTGCCGTCGTCGTCGTCTCAGTAGTTTCCCTATTCTGTCTTCCCCAGGTGGAGCATCTGGAGCGGACGCTGGACACACTGCGCACTAAGCTGGCTCGGCTGATGATGGAGCTGGAGTCCAGCACGCTGAAGTTGAAGACGCGGGTGGAGCAGCTGGAGCTGCAGACTGAGGGCTGGGGAGGGGTAGTGG
Source organism: Alosa alosa (assembly GCF_017589495.1). NCBI lineage: Eukaryota > Metazoa > Chordata > Actinopteri > Clupeiformes > Clupeidae > Alosa > Alosa alosa. The sequence continues at coordinate 27,398,858 of NC_063191.1, forward strand.
CAGAGGGCGGAGAGGAGGAGGAGGTGAAGGAGGAGGAGGTGAAGGAGGGGGAGGTGGGGTTTAAAGTATGGGGGAGATTGTGGAGAGGAAGAGGTGGCAGAGAGAGGGAGAGGGAGGGAGGAGATGGGGAAGGAGGAGAGGAGGGGGAGGGGGAGAGAGGAGAGGGAGATGGAGGAGATGGGATGGTGGATGAAGGGGAGAAGGACGGGAAAGAGGAGGAGATGGGTGGAGGGGAGAAGATGGACGTGGAGAGAGGAGAGGAGAAGGAGGAGGTGACCGCTCAGGATGAGGAGGAGAAATCAGGTGAAAAGGAAAGATGGAGAGTAGTGAGGCAAATCAATAAAGGGTCTCTTGTGAGTGATGGTGTCAATGAATTTTCCTGGCTGCAATGAATCTAATCACCAAATAAACTGACATGACTGAAAATGTTTGTACATAGTCCACACATTAACAGTAGCAATTGTATGGAAATTGTATGTGTTCATTGTATTGTAGCCTACTAAATATTTGTTTTTCACACTGTATAACAAGATATTCAAATAAATTGAAATGTATTTAGTATTCAGCTTGTGCCTCGTGTTGATGTCCACTAGATGGCAGAAAACATTCAATTTCATGAGCATTACACACAAAGTTATCTTTTCGTCCTCGTCGATGAGAAGACTTGCTTTGACAAAAGCAAGTCTTTTGTTATACAAAATATCAAAATGTGTTTTGTGTGTTCAGATGCCCTGTGAAGCCTCATGGTAGTGAGAATAAGTTAACAATATTTTTTAGAGAGAAGAATTGTCAATCGGTCATATTTGACTGCAAACACAACAGGATAAGTGCTCAGTTTGAGGAGCCCATTAGGAGAGCTTTGCCTGTGAATTGTTGGACTCTTTCTCTCCTCTTGATGAAGAAGAGGTTTCTCTACTGCTTCAGCAAAGTCATCCAACAACATGCCCTTTGGATCCTGTCCCGTCTATTCTTCTGCCATCTATCACACCTGATGTTCTGCCAGCAGTCATGCATGTGTTTAATACTACTACACTCAGTTCTGGAATAGTTCCTTCTTCTTTTAAACAGGTAAGAGTTATGTCTTTGCTAAAAAAAAGTACACTTCATACAATTGATAAAGAACTACAGACCTGTCTCCCTTCTTCCTTTCTTGTTGGCTTTGGAGGAAGTGTTCTTCAAGCAAGTCTATGACTTCCTGTATCAGATCAAACTGCTAGACCGTATATGCAGTTTGGTTAGAGTGGTCATTCTACTGAAATTGCTCTGTCTGTGACTGAAGCATTGAGAGTAGCTAATGTAACCTATTTACATTTACTGTTACTGTTTAACCTGCATGGTTCAGCCCTGCACACGCCCGGACTCAAACCCGTATACAGCAGCACCTTAAATCAGTCTGCTCAGTCATAATTCTACTAGATTTACCTGCAGCCTTTGACACTGTAAACCATGACATTCTCCTTTCTACACTGTATGAACAGGGAATTTCTGGGAAAGATCTTGGTTTGAATCCTACCTTAAAGGGCATTCTTTCAGTGTTTCTTGTATCAAATTATCATGACCTCACCACAGGTGTGCCATAAGGATCAGTATTAGGGCACTATTTACACCACTTCCTTGGGTGAGACCATTCACTCCCATGAATTTGACTCACTGCTATGCGGACGGCTTTACCTGTCTTTATCACCTGAGGACTGTTTCCCATCAGATTTCTGCATGCCTGATATTTCAGTCTGGATGACAGACCGACACCTTCAACTTCTTCTCTCAAAAACTGAGCTTTTGGTGTTTCCAGCTAAAACAGCTATTCCCCAACAGATTTACATCCAGCTTGACTCCTCTTCACTGACCCCAACTAGATTGGCACATAACTTTGGCGTCATAATTGATGACCAACTTAATTTCTTTGAGCATGTAGCCTGAATTGCAAAATCGTGTTGGCTTGTCCTTTACAACATTAGGAAGATCAGACCTATTCTGATACAAGATTCCACACAACTTCTTGTGCAGGCCATGGTTATATCCAAACTGGACTATTGTATTTCACTGTTAGCTGGCCTGCCTGATTGTGTAGTAAGATCGCTGCAAATGATTCAGAATGCTGCAGCACGCCGGGTCTTCAATCAGCCAAAGAGGACACATGTAACTCCTCTCCTACTCTACCTTGACTCCTTATAATAGACCTTGGCCTATAGGACACTTACTGGATCTGCTTACGGCTATCTCAATTCTATGATCCAGCTGTACATCCCCAACCACTCACTGGGGTCATCTGCTGAGCATCTGTTGTGTCGACCAGCCATAAACGCTAGATCAAATTCAAGACTCTTTTCCTCAGTGGTAAACCCGTTGGTGGAATGAGTATCTCCTGATAGTTTAGGCCCAAAATCCCACATTTTGAAGATATTATTGATTTTATTTAATTTTTTTGCCTTTATTTTTATGCCTTTAATGTGACAGGATAGTGGAGAGTGACAGGAAGTGAGTGGGAGAGAGTGTCGGGGTGGGATCTGGAAAGGACCACGGGGCGGGAATCGAACCCGGGTCGCCGGCGTACGGTGCAGGAGCCAGTTGCGCCACCGCTGGGGCCATATTATTGAATTTATATTGTACTACAGGGCTAGTATAGTTTTCTACATAAAGAACTGGAAAACAAACGTGGTTAAAAAGGTGTGGAAGATAGTGTTTTTGTGAAAAAGGGTCATGTTTGGGAAGGGGGTCTTCTGAAAGTTGCAATATAGGCTACTGATTATGTTTCATTAATAAGTGTCAGAATTCATAAACAGCCTGCATCCGTTTCATTTCCATCTTTACTCCAAACACACCGTAGCTATTATGAAGGAGTCGTAATGAGCTTGGGCTCATTCCAGTGCCCTGTGGTGTAAGTCAAAGTTTAACAGCCATTAAAATAGAAATAATGGGCCTTTTGCTGCCAAACTTCCCTCCACATGATCTGGTGTTGGTGGAGTCAGTCACACTGCTATGCATCTGTTTTGGCACGATTTTAAATAGCTTTTGATATTCTAGTCCGGTGGACATTGTGGACCCGGAAATGTTGAGTACACCAAAGTTTTATGATGGAAATATATAGTATGGGTTCCCAGCATGCAGAAACTGCCGGATGCTAATTTGCATATGTTGGGCAATTTGTGTAATTGAGCTAATTAGCATAAATGAGCATAATCGCCTATATTGATCATATTATAAGAGCTGCTTGGCCAAAATGGTCAATGATAGTATGTTTTTAGGGGTTACTGGAGATGCTGAGTCCATATCTGACATTTTCAAGATTCAAAATCACTATTTTAACTTGGTTTGGTCACGTTTTTTACTGTCATTAACCTGATTTTGCTAAATTTTTTTGGTCCAATTTAGAAAGATTTTTGGAGGATAGGGCTGTAGCGATATACAGTAGGGCTGTAACGATACACCAACCTAACAATTTGATTCGTATCACAATTTTTGACCCACGGTTTGATACAAACCTCGATTTTTTTTGGAGGGGTCGGGCTAGACATTTCAATAGCCTACCTTAGAACACCAGAGGATTACAATAAAATATATCTGTATTATTTTATGTCCTGATATTAAAAGAGAGAATACTGCATGTCTGATATTTATGACAGCACACTTTATGCAGATTAGCTTATAGCTTAGGCCTACTATTTCTATTACAACTCTACCACATTCAGCTGTCTGGTTGAAGCCTGGAAATATTGTACACAAAGAAGCATAGTTGGCTAGCTTATCATAGTCTACTGATTGAACTGTTAAGTTTCCTCATATGTGTTTAAGGTAATACTCTTCTCGTAGGGACAAGCCCTTTTGGGAAACATTGGTATTGAGATGATCACTCAACTTGAATGCAAGAGCTTTAACAAATATGTGCAGCATGCTATTGATGCTAAGCAGATTTAATAGTGTAATGATTGATGAGACAGCGTTGTCTAATCAAAAGCTTTATTAAAGGTCTGGAGCAGGGACATCGGCACAGAACATAGCACATGCCATGGAAGTCAAGAACACTCGCACCTTACACACATAGGGTTGGACGCAGCCGCACCATACAGGCAAAAGCACACATAATAACAACCCCAAAGTTCTCCCAGAATCCCCAGCGCGAAACATTGTGGGAATCTCAAGCACAGTCCAGCACGCTGACGTTACACAACTCCCCCAACAAGCCATTGCCGTCCTCGGCACATTCAGTCCAGCAAAGTCTCTGGCACTGCCACACAGCAGGTGGGGTGCACACACCGCAAGAGCCCTACTCATGCAGGGGAACCACAACCACCAGCAGCCCAATGCGGGTAGTGCCTGCAGTCACCTGGCCTGTCGCCGCCGTCCCTAGCTCCTTCCTAGAACTCCCTTCAGAGAACACCCTCAGGTCGCCACTGAACACCATAACTGGCACCGTGTGCACCACCAGCAGACTCCAGCTCCAACACCTAGCTACCCGGGGTAGGCCTCCTCCTCTGCTGCCAACCGTCCCATCCGTCCGTCCCTTAGGCACCACCTCCTTGCTGGCTCGTCCATCGGATTTCTTCTTTTTTTCTAAAGCTCCGGCCCAGAAGAACAGGGCATGGTGCACCACCAACTCCATTTTTCACCCTAAAGCTGCCTGGGTGCCTCAAACGGCCAGGGGCTCAAGGCACCACCTCTTGCCGGCTCCACGGTGAAGCAGGTCGGCTGCCTGGCCACCACCTCATCTTCCAGGGTCACCACCTCATCTTCCAGGGTCGCGTGAAGCCCTTCTCCACCGTGTCCACTGCATCGAGATCCTCTTCAGGCTAGCACTCCTCCCGTAGCCAGGCCCAGGCGACGGCTGGTCTCCTCCCGCGGCTTCTACTGAAGGCCTCTGTAAGCTTCTTAGTACCCCTTACAAGGGCTCTCTTCGGATCCTTTTGCGTGGGCCTCCACATAGCGGTGAGCATGGACGGATTATGAACTTTTGGGCCCCTGGGCCCAGATGTATTAAGGGCCCCCCACTAATTGTCGCATGTGGAAGGGGGGTTTGGGGGTCCTTCCTCAGAAATGTTTTAATTGGTTTGATGTGATTTCCTGTATACTGGTGCATTTTGGGGATGGACTAAATTCAATCAGATTCATACACCATACATCCTGATGTGTTGATATTGAGGCAATGATTTCATGCAAAGGCTTGGGCTTCAGGGCCCCCTGACCCTGGGCCCGGTAGGCCCGTGCAGTAATCCATCCCTGGCGGTGAGGCCTCCCATTCCCGGCTCCTCCAGCACTGAAGACACTGTCTCCTACAGAACGCAACTTACTCCTCCATGGAAAACGTGCCCATCTACAGGTGCTGCTTTGGAAAGCAGCAGACCGCCCTGATACACCGGCTGTGGATATCACCGCGTTTGGATGGAGTAAGAAGACAGGTATGAAGAAAGGAGAGGAACTCGCCCATCCCTCGATTCAAGTCCTGTTGCTTCTGCTGATTTGTTAGATGTTATCAGCAGTAACTGCAAAGCTGGGTTAAAACTGTGTATACATGTATCTGGAAAGTGCAGCTGTGCAACTGCAGGCCTGGCCTGTACTAATTATTGTTTCTGCAAAGGCAGTGATGTTTCTGCAAAGGCATATGATGTTACATATATATATATACATATAAAATAGCAGCTAAAAGGAGCAGGACAGGGATGAAGAGTCTGGAGAAGATGGCGACAGGACAACGGATGAGAAGTAGTAGAGGCTAGTTCTTCCCTTTGTTACACAATTGTGAGTCACAGCAGAGGGCTAGTGAATAGCTATTTCCAAAATTATTGTGGAATTCAGAAATAACTTGAAATTATTCCTGATCACTGAACATTTTTATCCTCCAAAAATCCATTTAAATCGCCCCCAAAAACTCAGCAAAATCAGCTTAATGAGAGTAAGAACGTGACCAAACCATGTTTAAATAGTGATTTTGAGTCTTGAAAATGTCAGATATGGACTCAGCATCTCCAGTAACCCCTAAAAACATACTAACATTGTCCATTTTGGCCAAGCAGCTCCTATAATATTATCAATATAGGTGATTATGCTAATTTATGCTAATTAGCGTAATTACACAAATTGCCCAACATATGCAAATTAGCATCCGGCAGTTTCTGCATGCTGGGGACCCATACTATATATTTCTATCATAAAACTTTGGTGTACTCAACATTTCCGGGTTCACCTTTCTGTCAACTAGACTATTCATGTTAACATCTGTGTAAAATCCTCAGTAACCCCATCTGCAACTTAGAAAACACAATTTGTTTCATTATTTTTTTTTCATTTATTTATTTTGATTAAGGCAATTGTTTCCAGTTAATACAGCAAAAAGTGGTCAATATAAAATCACTGACTTTTAGAGAAATAAATATGAGAGTGGTACACACATAAACAAGATGAACACTGAATGTTAAGTTCTTCACTTGCCCTGCTTTGTTGTGCCTTTGATAACTGGAGTCTAAACGCCTTAAGAGAAACCCAATACAGAGAATAGAGGAAAGATTTTGAAAAAGAAAAGAAAGTTGTGAATTGAAAAATAGTGTTATAGTTTTGTATATTTGAGGTTGGTTGTTAAAAGCATATTGATCACCATACGTTTATTCTTCATTTTTTGTGGTAGAATACAATTTCTTCACTGCAAAAACTACTTATCTAACAAAATCTAACCAAGTGTTATTAATCTTATATCAAGATAAAAAAAACTAGTTGGTATTGTTTTCAGTATAAAGAGACTTACCTAGCGCTTTTTTGTGAAATCATTTGACTTAATTTAAAAGAAATTTGACTTATTTTAAGACATCTCATCTTGAAAACAAGCAAATTTGTCTGCCAGTGCGTTAAGCAAATTTGTCCTAAAAACAAGCAAATTTGTCTGCCAGTGCATTGAGCAAATTTGTCTTGATAAGACTCCTTAAAATAAGTTAAAGTCTTCTTAAATTAAGTCAAAATGATCTTTTGAGAGGGCGCTAGGTAAGTCTTTTCATACTAAAAACAATACCAAATAGATTTTTTAATCTTAATATAAGATCAATAACACTTGGTTAGAATTAATTTTTTGCAGTGTTGGATAGACACCTCAAATTGATTTGATCAATCATCATTCAATCATCATATTTAAAATTATTATAAAATATATAATTCCTTTTTTTTGTTATAAAACATAATACAGCAACACACTGAATGTTGGATTTCAAAAGAAGTCATCAAAGCACCTGGCCGTGGCCCCACATGATTTGCTTGGGCTGTTCTCCTCATTGCCCATCCCTTATGCCAGTGTTTCCCAAACCTTTTTTCTGGGGACCCACTTTTTAAAAATGACAGACCATCGCGACCCATTTCACTTCAATTACCCTGCAACCACCAATATTGTTTTAGGCCACAGGTTCTCCAACTTTTCTATGCCTTCCCCAACCATACATTGCTATAGGATCTAGATAGATAGCCTAGATCCTGCTTTGAACACGGCTGTGTTGCATTTTGAGCACCATCAGCGTGAAAAGTTGGAAATGACTACTGAAAAGATATGTTTTACATTTAATGCGCATCCGAGAGTTTGGGGAAATTCTCGCATGTTGCGCAGTCGTCATTCGTCAGCATAGTAAGCTGTTCCTGTATTTCTAAAAAAAATGTTGTAGGCTACGTTGCGTTGCAGACAAATGGGTCCATAACACTGTGGACGTCAATTCCGATGTAAACAGCAAATAACTCAAGTCGTTATATTATATACGTATTATATTATATTGTATAGTCGTTTTATCATGTATCTATCTAATCTGATGGATTTGCTCAGGCCCTACTTCCTCCACTCCCCATGCAGTGTGTACCTGGAACTCTAGGTCTGGTCCACTCTGTTCCGTTCATGTCCTCCGCTCCGACTCAGTACTTGCTCTGCCCAAAAGTTAAAAATTCAAGAGGAGCAGGGGTAGCCTCTGGCACCTGTTTCTTTCCATCCACCGCTGCTCAGTCAGCCATGACACACCACCCTGGCTCAGGATCATTCTCCATATCTGTTTGGCAAAAACAACACAGACAGAAGCAAGCACAGACCATTCTGAGAGAGAGAGAGAGATGATATTTCCAAGTTTTCCTCCCAGTAGCTGTGACAGAGTGGAGAATATAACAACTACCGTGTCTGATTTTGTCTCTGAGGATGGCTGAAGATGAATGTACACTTGACTGGAATGAGTGCAGTGTGCAGACAAACATGAACCGGACATAACCCCATCATTAATAAACATCAGATAACATCTAGTCCCCTGGCCACAAGGTGACCGCTTATTCTTGGCATGGGTTTCAGAGAAAACAGGTCATCCACCCAACAGATTTACATACAAGTGCATTAACCGTTAACCATATGTGCAATGGATCGGAACACCACAGTTACACTATATAGGCACTCCCTGTCTTTTCTAAGAAAACTTTCACTATATTCTCTGAGAAAAGGTCTCGCCTCCAAGAAAAGGATCCCAGCAAACACTCTGATCAAGGTAAAGCACTTCCTATTGTGGTAATTTCCAAGAAGGTCCACAAAATGTTTTTGAATATATTAACAGACTGAAACTTTATTATCAAAATCAAAGGACAACAGTTTTGTGACAAATTGCAGCATTATGATAAACTATGATAATAAAAATTAACTTGGAGGTTATTTTTTAAGGAAATAAAAGAGTATCAGACATGCTAGCTAAAGTGCAATACACAACAATGTCAACTTTTCAACAAGTTGTTTTTTCTATTTCAGATAGCCCAAGTCCCACTCTGGTTCAGTTGGGTAGGCCTAATATTTGACAATATTAATTCCAATTTAGGGCCTACCACCATCAATTTTGATGCGATCTTGTAGCCTATAGGCTAGATTTTGGAAAAACTATGGGCCTTGATATACCCTCTATTTAGGCTATTGAATCAGGGGTCATTCATCTTGCTAGCCTGAATTCCTTCTTTATGGGCCCATTATCTATATCTTTCTTCACTTATTTTTTTTTTCTAATTTAAAGTTTAAGCTTTGGTCCGAAGACATTGAAGGCTAAATTAGCTGTAAGTAGACTAGGTAAAGACTGCCGTTTGTTTGCATGGCTCCTATAAAAATGTAACATTGTATGTCTGAACATTCCAAAAGAGATGGGCTAAATTTCCCAACGCATTGGTAGCCATAGTAGGGCAATCAGGGCAAATTTGAAGGTAGGCCTAGGCTATATTATTTCATATATTTCTGTAACCTTCTTTGAAATCAAACAAATCTTAACCTGACTATCTTGATAGCTGCATTGAATTCATTAACGTTATTGTTTGTCACCTAACGTTAGCTAGTACCCAGAGAAATTAAGACTACGGTTAGCTGATGTTTAACGTTAACGTAATCTAATTTAAAAGTTAATCTCCTAATGTCAGCAATAATATTAAAATGGTAAGTTAATCTCCTAATGTCAGCAATAATATTAAAATGGTAAGTTTAATCAAAAATGGGGTGGGCGAATACTGTCATTTGTGAGATGTGATCTCCCAAGATATCCTCTACCTAGGCTTCAACTGACTTCACAGAAACCCCCATGCTTGAAAAGGTTATCATAATTGGTTAGGCTAACTTGGATGGTAAAACAAAAAGTTATCTTCTTGTGGGGTAGAAGATGGAGAGTTCTTCCGTGAATATGATCTCTAAATAGCATGCTCATTGTGTACATAGAAGCAGTCATTCTCAAAATATATGTTCAGCCGTGGCCTACTGGTTAGCACGGACCTGTAACTGGAGGGTTGCCGGTTCGAACCCCGACCAGTAGGCACGGCTGAAGTGCCCTTGAGCAAGGCACCTAACCCCTCACTGCTCCCCGAGCGCCGCTGTTGATACAGGCAGCTCACTGCGCTGGGATTAGTGTGTGCTTCACCTCACTGTGTGCTGTGTGTGTTTCACTAATTCACGGATTGGGATAAATGCAGAGATTAAATTTCCCTCATGGGATCAAAAGAGTATATATACTTATACTTATATACCATACTAAAAAAATAGCCCAAACTAACACGTTGCATACGTTTGTTCAGTACCGTTATACAACCAAGGTACGTATTTCTCAGGTATGTATTATTCTCACTCACGTATCTTTTTTAGTACTTAACAACGTGTGCGGTCATCTCCCTCCTCGACACCATGGCTTCGCTCTCAGCTGGTAAAGAGGTGCATGAGGTCTCGGAGGTCAAGCCTAGGGCCAAGATAATGTGGGGCCGCACGCACTACGACCGCTACCTGCTCCCGTGCGTCGCCGAGTTCTTCGGCACGGCACTCTTCGTCTTCTCGGGCTGCGCCTCAGTAATCGAGAACTCTGCGGGCACGGGTCGCCTGCAGCCCGCTGTGGCACACGGCCTGGCACTCTCCATCTCCATCGCAATCAGGTGCGTGAAGAGGGGGGATTGTGTTTGTGATGTTAAATGCTCATTGGTGTCTGCTGTCTGCACACTTTCCCAATTACAGATGAACAGGTTTGCAAACTGCTCATCCACAAGGTTCCAAGAAGAGACTCTTCAATCTTATACTCATGCCTAGGAATGCATTTTACTTTGCCCCTGGTTGTTTATACGTTTCAGCACCATCAGTTACTGGCAGAAAAGGCTGCATTAAGTCAAACAGCATAGTTAATGTAGGGATGGGACCAGGGGCTTTTAACAACTTAACATAATACATCTACCCTGCATATACCTGACATTTGTTGGTAGTTTAGACATATCTGCCTTACTAACATCTGGTTGTCAATGTGTCTCTATTCAACTTGAATGTATTGACTGGTATTGATGAAGCAATATGACCTCTGACCTCTGTTGCTCTCCTAGTGGCGGCCACATGAACCCTGCTGTGACCTTAGGGGTCACTGTGGCAGGCGGCCTGAAGCTCATCATGCTCTTCCCCTATTGGGCAGCTCAGTTCTGTGGAGCCATAGTGGGCGCCGGCTTTGCCAGGGTAAGACCTTTACTTCAGAGGAACACTGCCTACAGTCAGTCAGAAACACAGTCTTTTCAGATAGATTGAACGCATACTCTCTCGAAAGAGCACCTGTTTTAAGTAAATATTGCCATAAGATGACTAGCGCTTTGATCTTATTTTTCTACTGTGGTGATTCTTATTTAAACAGGCTGTGGCCTCCTCGCACGAGAGCTTTGTGAATGCGTCTGGCGGAGCCTTTGATGCCATTAAGGCCGATCATCAGGTGGGCGTAGCTCTGCTTGCGGAGGGGATCATGACGTTCTTCCTGGTGCTGTCGGTGTGCCTGAGTGCAGTGAACCGTCAGAGCAAAACGCCCCTCGCCCCCTTCTGCATCGGCCTCACACTCTGCGTCGGCATCCTGGGAGCGTGAGTATATGTGTGTTTCCATCTGTGTGTGTGTGTGTGTGTATGTGTGTGTGTGTGTGTGTGTGTCTCCATCTGTGTTTGTCTGTGTGTGTGTGTGTGTCCGTCTGTGTGTTTGTCTGTGTGTGTGTGTGTGTGTGTCCGTCTGTGTGTTTCTTTGTGTGTGTGTGTGTGTGTGCTTGTTAATATGGGTGGCTGCAGGTGTGCGTCTAGATTCAGGTGTTCAGTCTGTGCAGTACATTTGTGTCGTTATGGGTATGGGTGGGGTCAACTGAATGTTTGTGTGTGTGTGTGTTTGTGTGATCATTCATGGCCGATAGTGTATATGATCTGTGCACACGTGTGTTCATGTTTGTCTTGGTCTATGTACCGTAAGTCTTTCTGAGGGTGTGATGCTTCTGTGAGCTATACAACCAGGATGAGGACAAGACATCTGTCTGAAACAAGGCACCTCGCAATCCTAGTCAGAAAAACTCCAGAACAATACCTTCCCACATAACTGTCTTCTGCCCTCTCCCTCTCTCTTTCTGCCCTCTCCCTCTCTTTTTCTGTTTTTCTCACTCTCTCTGTCGGCCTTTTTCTCACTATGTGTGTACATCTTTTTTTTTTCTTTCTTTCTTTTTTTTCTATTTCTTTATGTCCTTCCCTCTCTCTCCCCTATCCCTTTCTTTTCCTCTCTCCTTATATCTCTCATGCCCTTTTTCCCCCTCCCTCTCTCTCCCCCTCTTTCTCTCCTGCCCCTTTCTTACTCCCTCTCCTCTCAACCTCACCTGTCCTCTCTGTCCCTCTCTCTGTCTCTGCAGTGGGGCGGTCTCTGGTGGCTGTCTGAATCCGGCCCGAGCCTTCGGTCCAGCCGTGGTGGCTAAGCACTGGCCCTACCACTGGGTCTACTGGGTTGGCCCTCTGGCTGCTGGGCTGCTGGTCGGCATTGTGCTCAGGTACGACCTTTGACCTTTGTCCTTTCCTAGCTCAATCCTACAAAATGAGCTTATAAGTGGCCAGGTGCTGATGCATTGCATCAGACATTGGTACATGAAAATACAGAAAGGAACAGCTTGTAAAGGACAAGCTGTAATTATTTCTTAATAATGGCTAATATACTGACTGAGAACTGGTCAGGAACATTATAATACACATGATCACATGATCAATGGCAAGAAATTGAGTTCCCAGTCCCAGACCTTGTATAATGAATGGATATTCATGAAATTAAAGTCATGTTTTTGTGAGCTGCCCTTGCCATTTCTGTGGCTCTGAAAATAGAAAGGTTCGCTAAATTAAAGGTTCTTGTTCGTTGTCTTTTGACAGGACTTTGTTGGGTGACCCCCGCACAAGACTGACCTTCAGAAAGAGAGAGCCTTCTTCCTGAACAAAACCTCTTCAGCCCCGTCTATCGTCTGACTCAGTCTTCATCCCATTCAATTGAACTCATTATTTTGAAATTTGCTATCATATGAAAGGTGCAAGGCATATGAAAGGTTCAGGTACACTTGAGAGTTTGTACTGTATGTAATCACATGTTGAAACAGTTGATACACGCAAAAAAAGGGGGAAATAAATGTAAATAGTAAGTATGAATGTACCAGTAGGTGGAATATTTAGCTATGTTTACGGTGTTGTTAGTTTATTTGTTTGTTTGGAAATGTATTTGTTTCTCAGAAGATTACTGTGTACATTACTAGATTATTTATGCTCTTAACTAAAATGTGGATGGCTCTAATATTGTTCAATGACTAACTTTTTCTTTAATCTATTAGCAATATTAAATCTTAATCATTGTTGCCTATGTTTACAGAAGCCTTGAAAACCTCTATATTTTCCATAAATAGATAAATCAGTTTTTTCCTGAATCCATTCTTTGGGCAGAGTGCATTATCCAAACATGATAATTTTATAGAAACATTCAGAAACTAACAGCTGTTTGCTAGCATCCAGAGGCAGTAATAAAAAGATCTCACTGACTTGCCACTTCGAAGGTAAGGATGATGAGTCCAGAAAGCTTTAGCCTACCTATTCAGAAATGAGCGCCTTGGTCGCTCTCCAAGGTACTGTTCATGTGTGGGATGGAAAAGTACTGACGCAACTCTTTTCGAAGTAGATGTAACAATGACGTGATGAATACATTTGTCTACACACGCACAGCCATAACCTCGTCGGTATATTTTGGTGCTGTATCTGCAGATGTTCATGTTCCTCGGTTTCACGATAGCTGAACAGAATTAAATCACGTCCCTTTTATGTTGTCCCGCCAGTGGAAGAGTGATGACGGCAATAGGCAATCAAGGATGCAACTTTTCATGGTACAGGTTGCAAGTCAATGTAGGCTAATGGACTGAATGTATTTTCACAAATAGGCTAAAAATATACACAATTACCCACATGAAACATTTGTTTATGTTTAATCCACATTAAACAAAAGATTCCCACTTATATTTAGCAAGCCTATTTACTGTAAATAAAGTAAACTGACAAAACGTCTTCCTATTTTTAGAAACGTGTGTGTGTGTGAGAGAGAGAGAGATCGAGATCAGAGTTGGAAACAGCTTTTTCACTTTCCCCCCTAAAGGAGTTGGTGCGGTCCTGGACTTCTGAACTGATTCATTTTTCGTCTGTCAGTCATCCGCCGTCCCCAAGAACATCAATTTGGCGTATAATTTTACAGCAACAATCAGAGATACAAAATGAGCTGGAACGGCGCAGAGGGGAATAGCACGTAATTGCCACGCGCCAGGAACAAGGGAGTCCGCTTTTGCAGGTATCGCGGGACGGGGCTTTTTCTAAAGTGCAGGTGCGTGCGTGTTTGATCAGAATGTGGCCCGGAGGAACCGTGAACGAAACGGAGCATGTGTTCCGGATAACAAAAAATGAATTTGCCCTCCCTGCTTGTCAAAGGCGCGGGAAGGGGGGTGCTGAGGGCGCTGCAGCACCCCCTGCTGGCAGAAGATATATTTTAAAAAATATATTATATATATTTTAAAATAATTACTAATTCACTGTCTGACATTGTTTATATTGTTGTATGTGAAATGATGAGTCAAATAGCAAAAAAGGGTTATGGATAGGTTCGAATATAGGCTACTAAAAATTAACAGTTATAGAGATCAATGTGAACGTGAGTCCGTTACTGTAAGAACCGTAGCATGGTTTCATCTATGTGATAGCGATCAAGTGTGTAGGCCTACGGTTGATATAGGCCTACATATTCTATGCGATTAACATGTTCAAAAAAACCATGAATAAGCTGAAAGAAACTTTAATTGTGTTTTACAGTTTTGCAAAAATAATAAATGCATAGGTAGTGAAATCATTTTATGATTAGATATGATTCGATATTAGATATGATAGCTATGATAGAAAGTATTAGGACACATACTTGCTGTGGAGACGACACACTTTAGGCTATTCAGAAATTATTTGCGAGATCATTGCAGCCTGATTATTAGCCTATATTTAAAGCCTAACATCTCTGGTGTGGTTTTGACGATCAGAAAATAAATTTTCCTTAGCTACTGAAATACCTAACGATGTCAAGTGCGCTTCTGTGGGGTTAGGGTGGGCGCAGTGGACTCGGAGTGCTGTCTCTATGATGATGCGGTATGACACCAACCTGCATTGACTAAGAAGATAGCAAATAATAAATAGCCTATAATTGCAATAAATGCATGTTGACAGAAAAAGGCATTCTAAAGCTTTGAATAACATTGTAGGCTAACGATTACAGAAATGACTTACTCGACAGATAGTTGTCCATCAGGCATGCCAGGTATGGGACGCTTTTTCCAGTTTACCTTATCACACCGGGAAAAAAAAGTCGACCACTGCTGGATGCAGCATGGCTACGAAGTGCTCGTTTGCTGCTACACATGATAATTCCTTTTCGGGTTGATTGTCCCTAGCCATGGATGGCAAGACCTGGTCCCACTCCGTACAACACTGGCACTCAGTCTCCGTAGGCATGGATTGAAAAACCCCGCAATTGCACCACCTGTTCAGCCACATTCGATTGCCTTTCTCTTTCCAAGAGCTCTTCTTCTGTATATTCCGGTTCAAACATATAGGGCTGTGGATCTACATCTGCACCAAAGTAAATATCTTCTGGATCGTCTAGCTCAAAAGTCACCATGGCTGAAAACAACACTCGTTCACTGTGCAAGCCTGGAGGCAGGTAATCACCTTGGTTGTATTGCCGGAAAATATATCCCACGTGGACTATTTTCAGGTGCTGCGTGATATCACTGTGTACATGGTACGTTCGCAACGTTCCTTGATTGTTATGCCAGATTATTACACGGCTCTTCAGAGTGCTGCAGAACGTTCCATTCACATGAATGGGCCTTCCCAACGTTCGGGCCTATGTTAAATCTACATAAATCACCGGCAGAGCATTTAATGACCGCTGTCAATGGCAACGGGTTTTGTGCTTCTGATTAATGTCTTTCATATCACTACGCAAGGACTGGAACTTCATTAAAACGTGAAAGCAGATGGTTGATCAGCTGTGTTCTAAAGAATGTTTGATTTAAGTTCAGCAGCATGTGTTGCGAACTATTTGTTTCTCAGCAAATGCCACGATGAACGGTAACAAATAGGCTAGGTTATGTAGGCTAAAGTCATATCGCGGGGAGTTTATTATTTCGTTTTGGCAAGTAGTCAGATAATAAAAGCGGGATAATGTATAGAACCTTCGGTCATTACTGTGAAAATAAGTCCCTTCAGGGCGGAACAAGACCCCTCCGCTGCGCGTCGGGGTCCGGTTCGCCCTGTCGGGACTTATTTTCCCAGTAATGACCGGCGTTCTATACATTATCCCTTACATGAGAGTGTAGTTCCATGTCAAATCCACCTAGAAAATCGTTTCATTTTCCGTTAGTCTTATTGCACTTTCTAACTTGAGAAGAGACAAATTTTAAATGGGAAAAATTCCGGAAATCGTAGTCAAGTTAAGTGTGATGCTAGCGGCGAGAATGGTATGGACTAATCCGATTCAATGATCTATGCTAAGCTGCCTAAAAATTGTATCGCCAGACTCACAGAACGGCTGGATGAACGGGAGAAAGATAAAAAAAAATTTTTTTACTCGAGGTGATGTGGAAAATTAGCTTAATTCCCCAAATGGTGGAATATGCCTTTAAGCATTACAGTTAATATTTATGTAAGGGATATCGGCCACCGAGGTGTCCTGTTATATGGAATTAATGGACGAGGGCAAGGGGCAAAGAACTCTCCGACGCGCAGCGTGGTCCATTAATTCCGTATAACAGGACACCTCGGAAGCTGACTAGTTCGGCTTGTTGTACAACTTTCGTTGGCCCTATAACAGCGATAGCATGGACAGTCAGTTAGCTTATTTACAGCCATTGTTGCGAAGCCTGCCTCCAGGCTCACCTGTTGTCGTCCTACTATCGTTGTTATAGTTATCATTCAAAACCATTGAAATGGAACGGCGATTAAACTTTTTTTACCAGATCTACTTCATAGGTCTCGTTATCCAGAATTAAGAGCCACCCTGCCAGACAATCAGAAAAGAGTATTTCTTCTCTCCGGGTGATAATACCCTATAAACATCTAGGCCTACAGTACACAGATTCATGTGTAGGCCTACGTGATTTGTTTTTTTGGTTACACTTTACTTGACAGTATCGACATAAGAGTGACATGACACTGTCATGAATGTGTCATAAACAAGTCATAAACATTTAGGACATAACGCTTTTGTTATTAAGTGACATTAAGTTTTTGTCATAGCAAGTTAGGGTTAGAGCAGGGGTGGGCAAACTTTTTGGCTCAAGGGCCACACTGGGTTTTGAAAATTGGCCGGCGGGCCGCACAACAACCACCCCCCCACCCTCCACGACACACACATAAAAAAAATACATTTTTTATAGCCTATAATTTAGTATGACAAAATATTTCTTTTAAAATATTAATTGCTTAAAATACTGCTAATTTTATGCTGTTTAACAAATGTATAAATTGTGCACTGTCGCTTTAATTCACGTTTATTTCTCAATGATCTTCTGCCTGCTACGGTATGGCCCTCTTACACTTTTTAAATGGTCAGTAGTGGGAACTACTGCTGCCTTCATGATTTCCTTTTAAAAGTTTCTTATAAGAAGGAGATATCAATTATCAACAATGACAAGCCAGCTGGAACCTGCGGCTCTCTCTCCCTCTCGTGAGTGCAGACGCGTTCCCAATAAATGGATCGCATGTTCACGTTAGACCTGCTGCAAAGGAGATAACTAAGAGTTAACTTAGTTTAACATGATGTTATCTCTATTTAACATGATGTTTTGACATTGACATTGTAAACGTTCTCTAAGGAGAGTGAAAAGCAGTTTGCAGTAAAGCTAACCAACGTCGTCTCTATCGCAGGAAAAAAATAGCGAGCAGCCTGATAACCAAATGAAATGCTCAGCGGGCCGGATGAAAGTGCTTGGCGGGCCGCATCCGGCCCGCGGGCCACAGTTTGCCCACCCCTGGGTTAGAGGTTAGGATTAGAGTTAGGGTTCATGTGTCATGACAGTGTCATATGTTCATGACAGTGTCATGTCACTCTTATGTCGATACTGTCAAGTAAAGTGTTACGTTTTTTTTTTTTTTTTTTTTTTTTTGGGGTTAGGAACATGGGGGCCCATCTGGACTGCCAGGGGCCCAGGATCTCGTGCTACGCCCCTGCTCATGCTTATTATGTAAATGCTGTCAAATTCTCATGGCCATTCAATCAGAAAACATGGAACCGGCTAGTGGTTGCCCAGCAACATTCCTCAAACGGTTAACCTGTGTTTGTCTTTTTCTCCAAGTGTAAGGGTGACAGGGAGAGTTCCTCGGGTCTGGTGAAGGTTAACATCAACAACTGTCCCTGTGTGTAACAATCTACACTTCACAAAATCTTAATCTCTCACAAAAGCTATCTAGCTCAGTCGGGTCTTCGTGGCCGTCAAGGACCACCTGGCTCAAAGCAGACCTGACATAAAATGGGGGAGACCACACACCATAGCATTCAATAATTTAATTTATTTACATAAATATAAAAGTGAGTATAATGTATTAAAACAAAATGTAACGAAGATGGAGGGAGCTCCCAGCAAAGGGCTACGCGGTCGGAGAGGGCTGTCTCCAGGCTCTCCCCATCCAGGCAAGCCACAAATGAGCTTTTTTAATGAGCTTTAAAATGTGACCCTGCATTCTTATAATCCAGCCCATTAACTCCCAGGCGCCACCCCTGCACTCAGCACCCTGCAGGAGACAGACGGGCAGTACATAGAATAAAAAGGGCGGAGCCCCAAGAAGAGTCAACAGGGTCGTAACAGTGGCCTAAAGGACTTGATTGGCCATTTCCTTCCACAATCCGCTTTGAATGAC
This sequence comes from Alosa alosa, assembly GCF_017589495.1. Classification (NCBI taxonomy): domain Eukaryota; kingdom Metazoa; phylum Chordata; class Actinopteri; order Clupeiformes; family Clupeidae; genus Alosa; species Alosa alosa. The sequence goes on from NC_063191.1 coordinate 27,417,552, forward strand.
AGTTTATGGGTGGAGCTAGTTGTCATTCGCAAATGCACTGCCTGCGTTAGCATTAGTGAGCAAGACTCATAGCTTTCATGAACCTCTTTTACAAACAGCCACAACATGGCTCACCCTTCTACTTCACTATTTGTTTAAAGGGACACCAACGGCAACGTTTTCGTGTTAATTAATCATCTTCCTAAGTCGGTATATGGATAAATTACTCATTACAGGGCGAATGAAGACTCTCTCGCCCACCCCTACAGCCTGTAGGAAGAATATCCCGCTTGCAAGTTACCTGTTTCTTACCCGCGACCTTCAGTCTCGCAAAGTCTCAGACATCGCGAGAAGCAGGATCAGTTTACATCCTGCATCCCCAGCACAGAGGTAGGCTAACGAAACCCGGCTAGTGATTGTTACAAACGTGTATATAATGGCAGAGCCGATGAAGAAGCAGCGAAAACCCTTGACGGAAGATGCAAATAAAAGTAAAAGAGCTTCAGACCGAGCGAGGGTTCACACACGTATCGACACGTACAGACGCTAGGGGGAGCTTCGTAGTGAAAAAGCACTCAGGCTTGCCAGGTTTCCCTTTAATGATACACTTTGGTAAGAATAGTGTTGTCACGATACCAAAATTATGACTTCGATACGATACCTGCCATAAATATCACGATGCTCGATACTGAAACGATACTACGGCGAAACCGAACTACGGTTCAGTTCAGTTCAATTCAGATATCTTTATTAGTCCCCGAGGGGCAATTCGGTTTACAGCCAACCCATCCATTAAGGGGTTAAAAGTTAAAGAGTGCATTAGCATACCCTGTATAAATGTATGCAATGTTAAGAAAAATAAAATCCTAAGATATCTGGAAAAGAAAGGACTCATACCTCCTCCAAGTGTATCGAGTCATTTGTGTTGAATTCGGTGCACTTTTGTAGTGTGCAGGTCAATTCTGGGTTCTAAACTTCCTACATAATTATTATTTTTATAGTCCGTAAAATAGTAGGCCTACTTTGTGTGATTAAGTCCTTTATTTTTTGTTATAGTTAATTTACATTGTGTTGTGTTTTGCCAATAAAGTAGCTTTAAATAGCCAAACTAGGCTAGATCAAGATCAGTGTTGAAATTACTGCATGCAAATCACTGAATGCTATGCAGAGGGGCCTAATCTTTAGGCCATCTGATGTACAGTATAGGCTTCCCTAGGCCTTCCCGTGTTCATGGGATTTCTTTGACAGTTGCAAAGGGAAAAATGTGAGGATAGTCTTCTTTGCGCCCAGTGTACAAGTACGACGTTCCAACCACTCAGGTCTTCGTCAGATAAGCCTACACCATTACCTGTTGCAATATGTCTGTGTGCAGTCCTCTGGCGTGAACATTGCGCTTTCATCACGTTAGCACCCTATGATTACAGCTCGTTATGTCTCGTCAAAATGAGTACAGCTCGTTATGTTTCGTCAAAATTCATTGATTAAGGAAGGTTCGCTTTATCCCAGAGAACCATACTCGTTTCACTTAGGCTAGACTAAAACAGAAGAGAAGAACTTTGCACTAACCATGTAGTCGTGTTTTCTATAGCATTTTCGTTAACCTGTCGTTCTTTGAACAAAAATCTTGGGATATGTCTGCGAGGTGTTTAGCCAAGTTCCATGCGTAGCCTACTGCTTTTAAATGACTTTGAAACATATTTCACAAACAGGCCTCTGTGTACCTGATGGCTTGCCTTCACTATTCGCGATGTATCCAAAATAGTTGCAGATTTCACTTCACCTTTTGTTTTATCCACAAGGCCGAGGACGGTCGGCAAAGAACTACTGTATGTTGACGTTGGCTGCGCACTCAGTCGCTCACTCAGAGCACGCCCACTTGCCTAGATGCGTGCAAGGAGCAGTGAGAGCAGCAGTTCACACAGACACAGAACGTTAATTTTAATAAAGTATCGATTCTAAAAACGTCGGAAATCGTATCGTTTTTTGCGTGAAGGCATCGTGATACCTTTTTCGTATCGATACACCGTGCAACACTAGGTAAGAACTAAGAACACTGCACTACGTTAAGCTGCAGTACTTTAAAAATCATCCACACACTAACAGTTTCACAATCGGACTATGCACATAACAGTACAAAAAAAAATGAAATGTGTAGGAAAAAATACTGGCTATATTAGCCCATATGCACAACCCCTCCCTCCCTCCCCCAGCCTGACCTGGATTTAGTATCTTATATTGTCCATATTATTCATGTGGATTTGTTATTTTATCATCCTGTTTATGTTGTAAGTGTATGTTGTGATGTCTTCTTGTGATGCTACTGGGATCTTGAATTTCCTCTTGGGTATCAATAAAGTATCTATATTTTGAGTGATGGTCCCTGTACCGGTCCCTAAAGGATGGTTTGTGTGTTCTTCCTACATTTCATGCTAAGCTATTTCGTTGCTCTGATTGGTTAGGTCTATTCAATTGAGTGCAGAGGCATTCCCCCCCTGTATCGGTTGAAACTAGGGATGTAACGATTACCGGTATAATGGTAAACCGTGATAACAATGTTGACGATAATAATTACCGTTTTCATTTCAAACATCATGATTATCACTGTTGATTGCCACAGTGTGGAAACCGTGTGTTTAATCCTTCCCAGCTTCATCCGACCCTGCTTTTGACATACAGTAGGCCTGGTACAATGGAACAAAACTGGTACCCTACTGATTCTGTTGTCTAGTTGATGGTTTTAACTACGATTCGGATTAGGCTACACCTGATTTTAAAAGGTGGAACTTTTTCACCGCAAAATGTGCACTGTATCATGTAGCCACTCTGCGTCTTTTTATGTTCGCGTCCACATTAAATCCATTCCACTCACGTTATCAGGAGAATATAGTAGCCTAAAGTTTTATTTTGAACATTACTTTGGTCTCACTCATTGCATCCAAATAACAGAAATAGCAAACTCCAAGTTATGGTAGGGTAAGTTAAGCTATAAGCACATAGCCAATTAAACATGAAGAAAAAAGTGAACGGGACACTTTTTGAAACTATTTCAGCTTGTGTAGGCCTATCAGGGCTTTCTGAACATATTGAACACACTTTTAGAAATACCGTGATAATACCGAAAACCGTGATCATTTTGGTCACTATAACCGTGAGTTTAAATGTTCATACCATTACATCCCTAGTTGAAACACGCCCCATAATTACGTCCCAATTGAGCAGTATCAGACTCATATTCCGACTAGAATTTGAGTATGACAACGTCAGGCTAATGTCAAACCGTATATCACAATAAACAGTAGACCTTACAGCATACGAGGATATAAAGCTCTGTACAATAAGCGCTTCACGAGTGAGCCAGTTTTGAAATTGTCATGATTGTCAAGTCATTTAATTTGTATAGCACATTTATACAAACAACAGTTGACCCAAAGTGCTTTACAGGTAGAGCAGGGAAGGCAGAAACAATATGCCTTGAAGATACATAAATATACAATAAATGTATAATGCATAAATTTGGAATTGGTTGTCCAGCATCCAGCAAATATGTATGCCATTACTGAAACAGATGGTACAGTATTAATGCCACAGAAAGCTGATATTTGCAACTGTATCAACTTTCTCAATTACTTGAACTGACCTTACTGCTTTGGGGTTTGGGTGACTTTTCCATTTTCCTTCTAATAAAATCAAACGGTTCCTTGAATTGCTTTGATGTAATCCACAGCTCTCTGTCTGGCCTCATCAATGTTTTGCATCTCCATCAGTTTTTCTACCTTCTCATTGTCTCCCATTTCATGCAGCTTCTCAATCAGAAAGTCCAGGTGCACAAGCGTGAACACAGAGTCTTTCTCAAGGGCAATCTCCTGCAGCCTCCGGATGCTCTGATAGGCCTCCTGCACTAACCTGCATTTTTCAGTGTTGCATTCTGCCAACATTTCCTCAGCTTTTCTCAGTGTTTCCTTATAACTTTTGCTCTTTTCAGTTTCCTTGTCAAACATTTTCTTCAGGTCTTCATTGGTTCTAGTCACCTTCCTGGTCTTTGCTATGTATCTCCATCCCTCTTTGACATGTTTGCTGTAATGACATCTCTTAGTGCACATAGTGCAGTGGTTGTTCTTCATCACTTCACAAATGTGGAGAGACAGAGCCATCCAGCAGCCAGGCCAATGGTAGGTCTCCTCACAGACTTTACAGGACGTGGCTTGAGCATTGAAATGTCCCCACATTTTTTCCAATGGTGTTAAACTGTATCCAGGTGTGAAGCCCTGCACTTGGACCTTTATTTTGTATGGCTCATCAACTTCATATTCAAACTTTTCACATGATTTCAGCTTTTCCTTGTTCTCTTCAATAGCTGCTTCAGTTTGTCTCATCTCTTGCTGTTTCAGCTCGATCCACTCAATTCACTGCTTTAGATTGTCAACACAAGCAAACAAGCGCACTCGCTCTCTCAGGACATCTTTAGTGAGTTCCATGCTTTTCCTTTCTTTTTGATCTAAAAAGGAATACATATTTTCAATGCTCTCAACCCCACGGTCCCAGGCATGTTTAGCAACATCTTTATTTCCTCCAAATACCTCTAGCTGACAGTTGTCAAACAGAAAGTAGACAGGCTCATTCTCCATTGTTCTTGCACATGGAACGTTTGCTTCTTCTATGGCCTGCAGTGGATTTGTTGGATAGTTGCCAATTGAGTGTGTGATGAGCAACACAATGTTGTCTTTGATGTCTTTGCCAAAAAGGGACAGAACTCCATTGAAGATGTAATGTTGTGTAGACGAAAGACGATTCATACTGTAGATGCTTTCAGAACAAGACATATGGCATCCACTTCCTGCACTCCATCTTCCGATTTAAACAAGTTAAACAGGTTTTCAGTGATTAGCTGGTCATACAGGGGTCCTCGAGAATCCCCATAGCCTGGGGTGTCAATGATGGTGAGGGATACTGGGCTCTCTTCCTCAAAAATATCATAAACTGTTAAAGCTTCTGTTTGGGAATCTGTTTGTTTCTTGTTTTCGTCCTCTTCAGAAATCTTAAACCACATCTCATCATCAAATTTCACACCCAGGACATGGTTTACTAGAGTGTTGATGAGGGTGGTCTTCCCTGTCCCTGTTTCTCCTACTATTATGATGATTCTATTCTTTTTGCTGTTGTCTCTTTCTCCAAATGTCCATCTTGCAACAGTTTCATTCAGCACATTTTTTTCTGTTGCAAGAACATAGATGTTTCGGGGATGATCTTTAATGAGACGAGCATTCTCCTGAAGTTTTTTCAGTCTTTCATTCTGTCCTGCAACATACATATATAATATTAAGGGTCAGTGCATACATGTTCAATGTTTTCTTTGTAAATTATATTACCCTAAGATGTACAAGGATAAATATTTACTCAATAAACCATCATTAACTCTGTATTTAGCCCTTTTTTCCTCACAGAAGTATTAACACTCAAATTCAGTATGTCATTTTGTGATTGCAACAGCCAATTATGATCAATGAATATTGGCCAAATAGCAGAGGTTTTCCTTTTCTGATCATTTGTTGTTCAGTTGTAGTTTTGTTGTTCAAATAACTAATCACAGACTCACATGCGCACACAGAGAGAGAGAGAGAGAGAAAGAGAGAGAGTGAGAGAAAGAGTCCCACACAGGACTGACAGACAGGACATTATCCTATCCACAAGAGGATATACTCTCTGAAGAGCTGGGTCTTCAGGAGTTTTTTGATGATAAAGAGGGATGCCCCTGCTCTGGTAAAAACTGGTAGTGCATTCCACCAGCAGGGAAGTCAGATGAGAAAAGTTTGGATTGCCCTGAGCGTATGGGTGGCAGAACCAGACAATGCTCATCTGAGGAGCGCAATGGTCGGGAGGTACATATGCCTGTACGAGGCCATTCAAGTAAGTGGGTGCAGAACCGGAGACTACTTTGTAGGCAAGAGTTAGTGATTTGAATTTTATGCGGGTGGCTATAGGTAGCTAGTGTAGAATAATGAGTAACACGGTAACGTGTGCCCTTTTGGATTGGTTAAAGACCAGGCGCGCCACCGCGTTTTATTTATTTATTTATTATGCAGGCTGGGAGACCTGTTAGGAGGGCGTTACAATAAGTCATGAGATGACTATGGCTTGTATTTGGGGTAGCATACTCAGTCAGTCAGGCCTGATTATCCGTATGTTGTAAAATGTGAAACAGCACGACCAGGCAACATGAAAAGAGAAGGCAAGGCAACGAGGCAACATGATTGGAGAAGGTTAGTTGGTTATCAGCCTTGACTTCTACATTCTTGCAACCCTGGTCGGTGCAACAGACAGAGAGTCAATTTTGATGTTGACATGATATTGTATAGTAGGTTTGGCTGGGAGGACCAGCAGTTCCGTTTCTGAGAGGTTTAGCTGGAGGAGGTGTGCCTTCATCCATGTAGATATGTCTGAGAGGCAAACGTGTGCATGTCAGCACCTGTGATTAGTAGAGTTACGTGGTTGGCGGTTACAGCCGCGGACTCCGCGGATAAACTGCGGATGACGTGACAAAAAATTATATTTTAATTAAATTCGGGCGGGTGGCGGTTGAACCAATCAAATGAAAATATATATATATACATTGTAAAATATTGTTACACACACACACTAAAGGTAACAGGAAGTTTAAATTAAATAGCCTATGGTAGCCTACCAGCATTTTTTCCTCTCCAATGTACAATAAGAAAGTAGAATACAGTGCAAGTTGACCGAAGATTCATCTCCCATGTCGCGTCTCCTTGCATCGCCTTGGTAGGCCACTAACAAACCTGCAAGCTATGAGCCCAGCTGTCAGTATTGGACAGTGTTGGGGTAACGAGTTACAAAGTAATGTGTCACTGTAATTTAGTTACTTTATTGGGTAAGTGTCGTAACCATTTGGCTCGGAGTGAGCACGACATGAAGGGGAGACCACACCAAAGTATATTTTAAACTGAAGTATATTTATTAACCAAGATATTTACAAAGTCAGTATGTGTAAGGCAAGGCAAAACTGTTGTGTAGGTCAGCATATGAATGTGTAGTGCAAAAGTAAAGGAACAGAGCTGCAGCCAGCCCTGCCAAGAGTGTGCTCGCGAGTGCAGTGCCAGGGCCGAACCAACTGGAGAACACTGATTTCATGCAACCTCCAATTAGGCCATCAATTAGCCACCTCGTTAAAACCTCCACAGCTCCTCCTACAGGCCAAGACAGGAACAGACAAGATCAAGCCACAACCAATATCATAGGGAGAAAGAGGCAGACCTATAGGTAAGGTCAGGTTTGCCGATGTGCATTTTATTTAGGCTATTTATTTATCTTTGTCCCTGTGCACGGATTGGAGACGGAGTTCCCTGCTGATATTCTGGGGATACAACATAGGCTATACTAGGGCCTTTAGCTTTTAAATATCTTTGCTGCATTGGATCAGTCTCCTTTCCAGAACAGGCAAGAGCTTCCTAGCCTCGCGGCAGCACCTTGCATCGCCTATAGACCTTAAAACAACCAGCGGATGGCGGGCAGGTGCGGTTTTGAAAATTGGTCAAAAAATATTGGTGCGTTGGATGGCGGACGGATGATTAATTTTGTGATGCGGTTTCGGATAAAACAATAGTCCATCCGTGCATCTCTAGTGATTAGTTATTTGAACAACAAAACTACAACTGAACAAGAAATTATCAGGAAAGAAGGACTTTTGCCAACTTGTTCTGATGTCTTCAGAGATGGATTTGCTCTGCCCCTCTTTCAGGACTGTGGAAACACTAACTGTATATTCTCTCTCAATTTCCAACTTCCATTGAATACAAAGTTTGTACTGTCACATCTGCACACTACTATGTTTACCTTTTCCTGTAACAACTGAATTCCCACGATACTTCAGCATGAGACTAGAGCTAGCTTTCAGCTCTAAGTACATTTCGACAGTTTCCATGTAGTTACATAGTCATGCCCTGCCACACTTATTTCATTACTTTGTGGAAAACATGCCTTGGTTACCTTGTTTCAAGCCATTCTAGTGTGGTATTGAAAGCCTGCATGAAGACTCGGCTCGATTTGCGCCAGTTCTCATTAATATTCAACAAGCTAAGCTGCTTGACTCTGATTGGCTAACAGCTAGTAGGTTTTGTCCATAACATGACCGCCGTTATCAACTAATTTTAGCTTCATGGCATGAACGAGTGCTAGCATTGTCCCAACGTGCATAAATAAAACCTGCTAGGCTAGCAAGTTCATTAAATCTGTATAACATAGCACTTCCTTGACTTGACAATTACGTTTTACTTACAGGCACTGGTCGTAGACTGTGATGGTAGCCTGCTCCAGGCTTCAACAGCAACCTTTTTGCAAAGCCTGTGGCATTGTTCCAAAAAATAAACCGAAGCCATTTGATCCTCAAGTCTGGGTTCTTGGGGAAAATGCATTGTTGAAGTTCATAGCGCAAGTCCGTTGACATTCAGCCATTCTTGCATAGGCCTACGAAAAACTGTCAGAGCTAAATTAATTTTGTGGGCATGGTCTCAACTGGGCGAGCTCATGAATAGTAATGAGCTCATCAATTCCACGTCAATCTGAAGAGCTTTTGCAACTGGCCTAATTTCTCCGCTTATTTCTTTTCAGTGGCTAGAGCTGACAGAGGAGTTAGCTGTTCATTTTCACATTCACGACATAGCACAAACACATTCACGACACAGCTCAAAAACATATCTAACATGTTTCAAAAAATACAAGTAAAAACGGTTTTGTGTGGCAGGGCACCTTTAATGTTAATATGGTGATAACCATTACAGTGCGCAATTACCTATTTCTTAAATAAACTTCAAGTTTTCGTTGAGCTCGACAACAGACTTCGTAGTATCGTGGGAATTCAGTTGTCGCCGGAAAAGGTAAACAGAGTAGTATGCAGATGTAACAGTAGCCTACAAACTCTGAATTTAAATGGTTACTTCACAGTTAATGAGTTGATTACACATCGTTTTGTCACATAAGGACCCTATTCATGTTGCACATAACTTTTAATGACATTTTGAATCCGTTAAGAGGGAAAAAAATCAAATTTAGTGGATGCCCACAGACCTAGCATTGTAGCGCACTGGGAGCAGTGGCCGTTAGCTGCAGCTATTACAGTTTGGTAGCACAAATTTTGGTAATTTTTCCCCCTATCGACAGTATTCGCCGACGTCTAGTGATCAAGATCCATGTAAAAATCGGCCGGATTTTTCCTTTAACTTACAAAATATTTAACAGTTGTCAACTAGGGTTATAAATCACAACAACCTGTCAATTCTATTTTTAATGTATGAATTTATGCAGAAACCAAACCTGTTTGCACAGTTGCAGACACACATGGGCTCTGCTTGCCATCATCCCTGAGGGTGGCCACAGCAAATGTGTACTTCTCTCCTGGAGTGAGCTCTTGGACATGTAGTTTCAGGTCCTGCACCTCCAGATGCTCTTTGATTCCTTCAATGGTCCATGAGACCCTGAATCTCTGGGGTCCAGTCAGTCCCTCAGGAGGTCCCCAGCACACACACACAGAGTCTGGCTTCACTGAGGTGAACTCAATGGGCCCAGGAGGAGGAACAGCTGAGGATGAATTCAATGTAATGAACAATGTAATGAATCAACCTTTTCTGTAAATGGAAAACTGTAATAATGTATGTGTGATTGTTGATCTCTTCCTATAATGACTGTGAGGCATGATTGTGGTCAGGGTGGAGGTGAATGAATAAGCACTATACGCTTTGTTAATTTGCTATTTAGTACCTGCTGCATGACTATACTCACCTGTCTTCTTTTCCATCTCTGATTTGTTCATTTGCATTTTCTAAGGATACAAGAGTGCAGGAGTTATGTGGTCATTTTCTTTGATATTACATTTTCTTTTTGAAGTCACAATGACACTGTACATGACAAACACACCAACCTGATGTTCTCCCAGTTCTGTTATGTCATGTCCAGTGTGTTCAACTGCCAGACATAACACACATATTGCAGTCTGGTCAGTCCTGCAGTACAGCTCCAGCTCTCTGTGGTGTCGTGAACACAGCCTCTGCTCCAGGTCTTCAGTGGCCTCCACCAGCTTGTGTATCTGCAGTGCTTGGGCTGTGTAATGTGGCCTAACATGGATCTCACAGAAGGAGGCCATGCAGCTCTTTGGGCAAACGGCACAGAGGACACCTCCAGGTTCTGTAGTGTGTGGACTGTAAGAGCTAGAATATATAAATGTGTATATTTATCTAACCAAAGTTTAATATGGAGATGTTATAGCCTTAGCAGTATATTTTAGCCTGTGCCCATCAACCTCATCATTTGATACGGTCTTGCTTTTTAATGAATATAACAAAGAAAATAGTTAGGTCCCAGAAGAATCATGATCTCTGAAATCTCTATATCTTTCTGATAGACATAGTTCAAAGTATTTTTAAAAGTGGGTCAAAAGGGAAACCTAAACATATTTACCAAACATACCTAGAAGCAACAGGAGTGGAATCCTCTGACAGCTCACATGCTGAAAATCTACTGCTCAGAGAGTCTGGTTTGTCCAAATCGATCCTAGTGACAAAATGGAGATAAAACTAAATTAAATGAATCAGTGGCATGTGCAGAAGATAAAGCTAAATTAATTTATCAAATAAATACTCAAGCAAGTTATTATATGTGGTTTAATATGAATACCTAATGCCTTTATGTCCTGTAAATGTAAAAAATCCTGGGCAATCCATTGACTGGTCACTCTTCATGGAGATTACACTGAGCACTGGTGAGTGTCTGCCATGATGCCTGGAATATAGACTGCATCATTATAGAAACGTTATCATATCAACAGTCTATAGTAATGGAATTTTTGCAAATATTATGTGTCTTTAAATTAATGTACCAAAGAAATATCCCTGTTGGGATCACATTCCTTGATGAATTTTGAGTCTATTACACTCACCTTTCTTCACCAGGACCCACTCTTTCACCTACATCATCATCTGTAGAAGGAACTTCCCAATCATCATCTACAGGAGCTCCCATTTCAGATTTGTTTTCCCCACGCTCTAAATATTCATGGAGTCTTGTGGTGGGATTCTCTGCATTCACCTCTCCGAAGTTTCTCTCTTTGGCCAAAGCAACTTCATCTTGATCCTCATATTGAAGAGGCCTCTTTGCCATACTGACGCCAAAGTCTTAGTCCCAGTTAGGGTGATTCATAGTGAAAGCATAGCGAGACCATAATGGAATGATTGAAATAAGTTTGTGAGTGTGTGTGTGTGTGTGTGTGTGTGTTCGTGCGTGAGGAGGATGAAGGTGTGATGTGGATGTAGAGCACTTGTTAATGAAAACTGTTCATGAGATCCATTGACATTTTTAATGCACATTTGTAAATGAACTCTTCTGTGATCGAAAATAAAAAGATGTAAGAGAGAAATAAGTTTGTGAAATTTCTAAAACAAAGACAGAAGGAATTCTCATCAATTCACAATTCATGAATCTATCCTTGTATGCAAATTAGCTGGTACATTTGCATGCATATTAACTTTCACAAAACAATGAATGCACCTAATACATATCTAGACTAATCTGGTAAAATAATATCAATATTTTCCTTGATATGATTTTCTTATAAAGAGGAACTCATTGATTGACAATAAACATTTAGAGTTTTCTCATTTGCATGTAGGCTATCTGCAATATTACATGAAAACAAAAAAACATAATTGTGCACGAAGACATATCGCTCTGTCTACATACAGTCAAATTATTGACACTTCTCTGAGATATATTCATATTCGCTAATTTATTCAAATAACATGCAAATCATTAACTATGCACGATACAACAATGTCCCAACCAGAAATGGATTCTACGCGAATATGATCATTTGAGAAAAGTTTGGTAGTAACCTGACCCCAACCAGATCGTTGTAGATTTTGCCCTGTCTAGCCTTCACATAGTGGGGTAGTAGGCGTGTGGGTGAAGTGCCCAAGGTCGTAAGGGAAGCGAAAACTGGAGAACATGTTCCATTCACTTTGTAGCAGTGTTTGCTGAAATTTCCGTGTTTTTCTTAAGCCACTACCAATCAGATTTCAGATGTGGAGATTTCGAATCTACAGTAGGCCTAGCCTTGAGCTATCCCGTTCTGCTATGGTTCTGCAGTTTATGACGTGACTTCTGTTTCAATAAACTGTATTACACCAAAGGGTTAGTCTAACTACTCGCAGAGTAGTTAAGGTTATTATATGTGGATTGCAATTATGTCTTATTATCTCCGTGTTGCTATGCTATGCTAGGCCTAACTTTATTTGCACAGCTGATCAAATTACACAACGTGATAAATTCGATAGTCGATCTTGTTGTGATTATATATATTCCTTGAATTTATCTGATTGAAGTAAAAACAACAAATATCTTACCCCGATCAAAATATCGAATTTCCTTTGCCCAGGGCCTCCAAGTTGCTAAAACCGCCCCTGCACATTTTACATAGCAAAATCGTCCTTCCTAGAAACTGACAGGCTACTTGGTGACTCTAGTGAGCCTACTCTACCCTACTTTTTAAGCGTCCTGTAGTTCCAGCAGAGGGAAGCACTGACCGCTCTTTGGTCAGATCTCACCTCTGGCAATGTGAGAGCAATAGTTTTGACCAGAGGGGTAGAGAAAACAGAGTGGCGACACCCATAGACACCATGGAAAAATACGACAATGCTTTTTCATGCCAGTTTCCAGGTTATGGACGTTCTGGAGCTGAGAACGGCCAATCACTTGGTAAAAATACTACAAAGCAGGCCAGTCCACCACAGGTATATATTTAAGACAAATGCATTTTTTTGGTCCAGTTCCTGTCTCTCAGGGACTGATGGGTTGCTGGCTGGACCCCAGGCCCCCACCATATGTCTTCTGACAGAAATATCCTGAAGAGTTCAATAGCAAAGCCTATGAGAACATAGAATACACAGAGAGCTATATTGAGTGCTGTACACTGGAAACCTAAAGCAATGCAATCACACTGTAAGTCTAGATAGATAGATAGATAGATAGATAGATATAGACAGATAGATATATACTTTATTGATCCCCAGGGGAAATTCTAACAGACCCAGTGCCCAGTGAGGTGCCCAAGACTCAGGGTAGGAAGGAGATCAGATCTCTCTCTTTTCCACCGACAGAGACCTGGCTCCGGGTCCTCCATCTGCATACCCGCAGGCCTTGCTGCCTGACACACTTTTTTTTCTTGTCTATTTCCTTTTCTTCTTCTGTTTTTCTTCTGACAGAAATGTCCTGAAGTAAGGATGTTGGCATAGCCTATAGAGAAGGCCTATGGATATTAAACATACACAGAGATACTGTATACTTTAACACTAGAACTGCCAAGAATTTTTGAAACTACTAGAATTTCATTTTTCAGCGGTTATTTTGACCATTGGAATTTAAACTCAAAATTTTACCAGCAGAACTATTTTTTTTTTTTTTTAAGATAGTAATTCGAAATGACCCATCACAGCCTTTCTAGTGTGAAACTTAACCAATGCACACTGTTAAGTCTAACAGACCTGCCTAAGTACTCAAGGTGCCTAAGATGCAGGGAAGGAGATGATGATTAGGCCACTTCCACTGAGAGCCAGCTCTGTTCTGTTCACTTCACTCCTCCTGTGTGCTCGCAGGCCCTGCTGCCTGACACACTTTCCTTTTTCCTTCTCTATTCTCTCACTCTCTGGTGTTGTTCTTCCTCCGTGGATGGATGAACTCACTGTTTGTTCTCAGGGGCAGGGGAGGAAACCCCTCAGCTCCACCCAGAGCTCTCCGTGTTTGTTCTTCCAGAGCAAACAGGAAACGTCTGCAGCCTCAGCACGGGACCTGGAGGAGCTGGCTGGGGTCGGAGCAGGAGTCGGCAGTGCCGCTGTCTACCAGACCTGTGAGTTTCAGATCGAGAGAGACAGAGAGAAATGGAGATTCATCATTTGAAATGGAGAGAGTTAGGCCTCAGTGCCACTGTCTTTCGTTTGAGATGGAGAGTTAGGCCTCAGTGGCACTGATGTATTGTTTGAGATGGAGAGAGAGTTATGGTGGTCAATACTAGTTTGCTTTATTGTCTTTAGTTTAAGTAGTAGTGGTGGTTAGTGGTGATTAAGCATCAGCATGGTTAGCAGTGACTGCCGTGTTGAAGGTTGAGGCCTGTTGTTTGCATCACCTTTAGTGAATTAGTGTATATTTATGGTGAGCTATAGCCTAGTTTTTAGGC
>NC_063191.1:27436760-27441760 GCF_017589495.1 Alosa alosa
ACGTGTGAATCTTTGTATGTACAGTATGTGTGTGTGTGTGTGTGAAATGAGGTTAGCAACATCATCTTAGCCACTGTTTGTGGTGTCTTGTCCCCTCTCCACACAGGCACTTCCTGGCTTTGTGTGTGTGTGTGTGTGTGTGTGTGTGTGTGTGTGTGTGTGTACACATGTGCTTGTATCCACATAAAGGGTGTCTTTAGTCGAACACACAGACAAAGAAAATCTCCCGCTAGTCTCCTGTCTTGGTGTTTGTGTTCTGTGGATCACGAGTCACGGATCACGGTTTGGGTCTGGTTCAGTAGAACAACTCTGGACCTCCCCAGACCCAAACCCTGACACAGAACACCCAGGAAAAACATGCTGTTTCCAACAAGTGTGTGTGTGCGTTTGTGTGTGTGTTGGTGTGTATGTGTGTGTGTGTGTGTGTGCTGTTACCAGAGATTACGTGCATAGTCACCATAGACACCGCACGCACAGTTACCCAGGAGACCACGTCTCTTTGGGTAGACTATTAAAGCACTTGTGTGTGTGTTTTTTTTGCTTGTTTGTTAAGGCTGTCAAAGAAAAAGTCAACTCATCCAAACATTGTTGTCAATAAAAACAGGAACATGACAAGGATACAAAGCAAGAGGCAATACACAAACATAACACAAACACTTTAACAAATAAACAAAAAAGTTGCCTGCAAGCAAAGGAACCGGAGCGGAAGTGACATTGACCTTTGGGAATGAGAGAGTTCAAAGCTGTGGCGACGACCTCAAGTCAGTATGGAACCAGTGGAAGGGTGCCAGGTTGGAGTTGACATTAAAGATCTTCACACAGTTAAGAGATCAATAACCGGCTTCCACAGGTCACTGTGTGTAAACCACATCTCACTGATGTGACAGAACTGATGATATTTAAATCATAATGATTCAGTGTAAAATAACTGGATTATTTGACTAGTTCACACAGCTGATAGAAGCGTGTGGGTATTGCCAGACATACCCTTTGGAGAAGTGTGCAGAATTAAAAAAAAAAAAAAAAAAAAACAGTCTCAGTTTGACAGGAAACACAGAGAAAGAGGCTTCCGGTCACATCTCTATGGTTTATATGTTTAGCTTTATCATAAAGCTGAGCTAAATGAAGGCAAGCTCCCCACCCAGTGTCCTCTACGGGTCTGACTGACTCCCCAGGGCCAGCTGACCACTCATTCTCTCTGTATCTGACCTCTCTCACACCATCTCTCACAGTCTCTCGCTCTCTCTCTTTCCATCTTTCTTTCTCACTATCTCTTGCTCTCTTCCTCTCTGCTTCTCCCTCAAATGTATATTTATTGGTTTTCCATTTTACTAGTAATTACAGTAAACTTAAAATACAAAGTCTCTCTCTCCCTCTCCTTTATTTTTCATGCACCATTCAAGAGAGAGAGAGAGAGAGAGAGAGAGAGAGAGAGAGAGAGAGAGAGAGAGAGAGAGAGAAGATGAGAGTAGACTTGGGACGATTCCTGACCCTGATACTGATACACCTCCTGTATCAGTCAGCTTGAGACACACACACACACCTGTGCTATATGTTCATGAGAAGTCTTGACCTTTCACTAGCTCAGAGGAGAGGAGGGGGGAGCACTGTTCAACTAGTAGCTACAGCTTACTTTCTGTTGTGTGTGTGTGTGTGTTAAATGTTAGCTCATTGTAAGGAGCATCATGTGTGGTCAAGTCCTCTGGTTTCTATGTCTAGACGTACACAATCCTGCCCAGTAGCATGGACACAAAAACGTTAACACTTTCACTAACAGATTCCCCATAGGGAAACACCATCTAACCATGTATACATGAGGCTGTGGCACCTCTACAACCATGCAATAACAACCTAATAGCAGCAGTCAGTGGGTGAGGAGTGGCCCAAGCCCGGTACAGATTTGGGGTGAATCCGGCAAATCAGCTACACAATAGCGTCTACCTACAATAGCTGGAATATTATTATTTAATATTTTTTTATAAGTTGTTTTTTCTTTTCTTTTCCCTCTATGAAAATAAATCAAACGAGTCTGCTGGGAACTTAATCGTGTGTTGCTGAGCTGGGGGTGTCACCACGGCAACGCAAGCGATGCGGTCGCCACGGCGCCCCTAACAGTCGTTCTCCTCGGCGTGGCGGACGAGGGCCAGACTGGCGACACAGCTGGCACGCGTGGACACGGAAGAGGAAGAGGAAGAGGAAGATGACGCTGGTGGTGGAGATGAAGAGGGGCAGGTGGCGGGGGGCGGGGAGAGACTGCCGGTCCCCAGAGTGGGGCCCTTGAGGCTGAGCTCCTGAGCGGCGGGCAGCAGCAGAGGCTGACGCAGCAGGCAGAAAGCCGAGCCGCTCTTGGGCACAAAGTTCACCTTGTTCCTGTCGGGGCACAACACCTGAGGGAGGGTATGCTGCGGCTTCAGACTGAGAGAGGGAGAGGGAGAGAGAGAGGGAGAGGAGGAACAGAGAGAGGGAGAGGAGGGGGAGAGAGAGAGAGGAGGGGGATTTGTTAAAACAATTTGTTTCAACAGACATAGGCGCCGGAAGCACAGTGGCCAGGGGGCCAATGGCCCCCTCATTTTTGCCTCAAAATATCTTTTAATAAACAAAATCATCCACGAAAAAAAAAAAAAAACTCCCAAGAAAAAAACGGAGAGGTGTGAACCATTATAGCGTAGTAGCCCACATCTAATATAGCCTAAAGCTATTTGTGCAGCCACTGTTGAAATACCTTAAACTTTCTGCCCATGGGTCAAAACCGATGAGCAAAACACCAGCAGAGGCCAGGCAACACCCCCAGGAGCAGACAGCTCAATTCTGAGACGTTCATTCTCAATCAATGCAACATGTGTGGAGGGGTGGATTTGAAATGTAGCCAAATCCAGTAACATTTATTCTGGTCTGGTATGATTGATTGATTGTATTGTAAAGTTCCTGAGTTAAGCGCAATGTCCTCATGTGCATCGGAGACTCCAACTCTACAGCTCCAGCTGTCACCTCGGGATGGCTTCAAATTTTCAATATATCTGCGGCCTAGGCCTACTGCTCGTTTATTTTCCAGGTTGCCATTAGCCTATATTAACTGTGAGCCATTATTGAAGTTATGAATCTGTTGGATAACCACAGTTAGCCTATTGTGCGACATGAGATTCAATCATATCATGCGCAACGTGATATACCTGAAACATGTAGCCTAAGCTACCAAGCTTTCGCAAGGTTTATGATATCACTTAAGATTAACAGCAATGTTCAAATAGACCAGGTTAACCTGTTTATTTTTATTTTCTGTGTCCCCGTTTCCCAAACCACATTTGCTGATGCGAACTTCTGACAAAAAGGAGGCTGCATTTCGTGTGGACATCTTAATGCAGTTTAAGGCTGATTTATGCTTCTTACTTGTGAGTCTAGTTAACTTGTGGGTCAGCGGCAGTCATTCTCACGTTCTCCTTTACAGCAATAAGACAATTCCTCCAACTCTAGCCTCGCCCTTTACTCCTTGTCCTCATCTTTTTTCCCTTTTCAAAAAGTTCATACTCAAGTAATTTGCGTTCTGTCTCCCTGTACTTTGGAGACTCCTCTGCAAATCCAGCTGAGGGGCTGTGGTTGTCATTAGCGTATAGTAAAATGTGAACGATTATCAATGATATGATAATACTGCTATGATGATACTGCTTTTATTGCATTAATCGGTTACAAGGTGCTGTCATCTATCCAAACATCTACTAAGCCGCCTCTGGGTTTGTTGGGTGGGTATTGCAATGTTCAAATAAAGCATGTTAACCTATTTCATTTAATTCACTTCTGTGCGCCTTGTGTGATTTCACTCAAGTCTTGCTTTAGTTAATTAGCAAGTTTCTACCAGAAGCTCGCAAATGCCGTCATGTAAGCTACTTTCTAAATATTCAACATAATCGAAGCAGCTGCAATTATAACAGGACATTTTGAAAGAGACCTGCTTTCGTCTACTTTGATAAGCAGCGCCATGAACCGCGACTCAAATACGGGTATGTTTTGTTTAACTTCAAATAGCATAGACTTTGTCTGTCCACTTTTGAAATTACATGGGGGCTGAACCCCTGGAAAATGCATGTGTGGTCTATATCTGAAATTATTAGCGTCTGTAGCTATTGGCTTGCAGGTGGCTCGGTGTTTATGGCATTACTTCTTTACTCTCTCTCTGAGGATTAACAACTTACATTAGGCTACTTTTGCGTTACTGCGTTGAAATGTTTCTATGGACATTATAGATATCGTCCCCTTTTATTTATTATTTAATTAATTACAGTTGGAAAACATTAGGTAGCATCTAGGCCAAACCAAGTTGCGCTGTAAGATAGAGGAGGATGAGAGGAGGATGAGAGGGGAGGAGAGGAGGATGAGAGGAGAGGAGGATGAGAGGAGAGGAGGATGGAGGAGAAGAGGAGAGGAGAGGAGGATGAGAGGAGGTGAGGAGGAGAGGAGAGGAGGATGAGAGGAGAGGAGAGGAGGATGAGAGGAGAGGAGAGGAGGATGAGAGGAGAGGCGGATGAGAGGATGAGAGGAGGTGAGGAGGAGAGGATGAGAGGAGAGGAGGATGAGAGGATGAGAGGAGGAGAGGATGAGAGGAGAGGAGGATGAGAGGATGAGAGGAGAGGAGAAGAGAGGAGGAGGAACTCACTGCGTCTCCTCAAAGGCCTTGACTCTCTCGCAGCCCTCTGGAGGCTCCCTCATAAACATGTAGCTGTTGTTGGGCTTGGGAGACGAGGGAGAACCAGAACACACATCTAGGGACAGAACACACACTTGTCAGTATGTATGTGTGTGTGTGTGTGTGTGTGTGTGTGTGTGTGTGTGTGTGTGTGTGTGTGTGTGTGTGTGTGTGTGTGTGTGTACAAAAGGGTAACATCTAGGGATGTAAAATATGGCAAATAGTTCATTGGTTTCTAAGTGTGTTACATCTGTGTGAGTGAGTGTGTGTGTGTGTTTGTGAGAGAGAGTGTGCATGTGTGTGAGTCTGAGTATGTGTGAGT
>NC_063191.1:27446760-27454260 GCF_017589495.1 Alosa alosa
GGACAGACGTTTGAAAAACATCATCTGCTAGTCTCAGACGGGGGAAAACATCCATCATTAGTCAGCGGACGGAGGAGAAAACATCCATCATTAGTCAGCGGACGGAGGAGAAAACATCCATCATTAGTCAGCGTCTCATTTCAACTGTCATTTAAGTTTCATTTAAAACATTCTGCTCATTACTAAATAATTTGCATGGGGGGGGTGTGTACATCCCTTTTACGAGAGAGAGTGAGAAATTGGGATGGACAGAGTGTTTGATAGGGTGGAACACGGAGATGGAGGGATGGAAAGAAAAGAAAAGAAAAAGAAAGAGAGGAACATGCCTGTGTGCTTTATGCATTCCTGCCTGATTATCACCCTCAGAACATCAGAAACAATCCAACATACTTCACATCTCCTCACACACACATATATAGATACACGCACACGCACACACACACACACACATATATATATATACACACACTCTAACCTGCATGTACACACACACAAACACTACACCCTCAATCACACGCATACACACACTTGCACATTTACCTGTTCACACATACTGCCTTCGTCTTAATATCAAACACAATTGCAAACACAACAACTTCAACAATTATGTCTAGTCTATACACTAGAGATCAAAAGCCGTGGGTCACTTACAAATGCCCCCAATTTCCATTAAAATGTGCATTAAGTGTTTGAATAGAAACTAACATCCACATGAAAGGAATTGTTGTTGATAGTTTTAAGAGATAATTGCTTTTCTTTCTTTCTTTCAAAACAAGGACATTTCTAAATGACTTTAAAGCAGTAGTGCATGTCTGGTTGACTGTACAGAAAAAGGAAAAAGGAGAATTGTCTGAGCTGTTTTAGCAGAGAGATGGAGGTCGAACCACAAAGTACCTGCATAACCTCCAACAGAATCTGATGCAAAGAGGTCTTCTTTAGGCTAACCAAGCCTTATGCTAGCATGCTAATACTAAACAGAGGAGCTCTATCAGTACTGCTGAAGTCATAATAACTATCTGCTGAAGTCATAATAACTATCTGACAGACGTTGAGAAAAGGGACGCTAACATCACTGACGTATGTCTATAATATATAGGTGTATGTGTGTATAGAAGTAGATAGACTTGCTTGTACTGTAAGTATTGCTAAGGCTATGCACGTGTGAGTGTGTTCCTGTATGCATGAGTAGACATGTATATATCTGTGTGAGTGTGTGTGTCTTCACTACCTTGCAGATATTGGGGAATGGCACGCCAACATCACTGACTGCCACCAATAACCAACTCTAATGAAGTCCACTTATTATGACAAGCACATAGTCATCGCTGAACGGCATGTTAGTATCATCGCTAAACTACAAGATGCTAGCCTCTCTCTAATAGGCATGCAAGTGAATACTTCTATTACAGTGAGATATATCTAATGCTTTACAGGAGGCTGTCTTACACACACACACACACACACACACATTCAGTTCAGCGCCTGAAAAGATCAATGTGGCCTTCCACCTAAAATCACATAATCAACAGGTTGTCCTAAGTTCACCTGTGAACTCTGCTGAGGGGGGAAAGTTTTCCACCCTAAAATTGTGGCCAACTTTCTTCCACCTCTCTCATCTCTCTCTCCATCTCTCTCCCCATCTCTCTTCTCTCTCCCATCTCTCTCCCCATCCTCTCTTCTCTCTCCACTCTCTCTCCCCATCTCTCATTCTCTCTCTCTCTCTCTGCTGAGACCTGCAAGTTTCCTAAACAACTTTTCCTCTGTCCCTTGCTCCTCTCTGCCTCTCATCCTCCATCTCTCCATCTCTCTCTCTCCATCCTCTCTCTCTCTCTCCATCTCTCTCTCTCTCTCCATCTCTCTTTTCTTCCCATCTTCTCCCTGTTCATCCATTCTCCGTGCTGAGGAAAAATGACTCTGACTCCTCTTACAGAACCCTTCAATCTTTTGCTATCTGCGAACATCTCTCTTTCTCTCTCTCTCCCTGTGCATTCCTCTCTCAACAACTTTTCCTATCCCTCTATCTCTCTCTGCCTTCTCTCTCTCTCTCTCTCTCTCTCGCGGTGCTACCTGCTAGCATCCCTCATCGCTCACAGGGAGACCCTGCAGGCTGTTTACTGACCCGACTCCACTTGGCGGGGTTCACCTTTGAACTCTGACCTGGTTTGTTCTGGATTAACCCCGTCTTCACCCTCAGCCCACCCTGACAACTCAAACTCCAACCATGTGCTTCAAGTGTCCTGGACCCAGTGTGTGTGTCATAACGGAGTGTGTGTGTGTGTGTGTGTGAGTGAGAGAGAGAGAGAGAGAGAGTCTGTCAATTTTAAAGGGACACCAGGCAAGCCTGATGCTTTTTCTCTACGAAACTCCCCCCCTCGCTTCGGTCTGAAGCTCTTTTCCTTTTCTTTGCATCTTCTGTCAAGGGTTTTGGCTGCTATTAGCGGCTCTGCCATTATACACCGTTTGCAACAATCGGTGGCGTTTTATTTAGCCTGCCTCTGTGCTGTGGATGCAGGATGGAAACTGATCCTGCTTCGTCGGGCGGGTAAAACCACTGAACTTACCAAGCGGGGATATTCTTCCTACAAGCAGTAGGGGCGGGATGAAGAGTCTTCATTCACCCTGTAATGAGTCATTTAACCATATATGACTTAGAAGATGAGTAATTAACACAAAAACGTTGCCTGGTTTCCCTTTTAATATGTATATCTTTGTATGTAAGCATTTGACAGACAATGTGTATATGTGTGTGTGTGTGTGTGCCTCCTACTGATCCCATGGCATTCCCAGGGTCCTCCATAAATCAAAATGTGTGTGAGAGCGTGGATATGTCTGTGTGTGTGAGAGCGTGGATATGTCTGTGTGTGCATACGTGTCTATAATGCGTGTAGGTGCGTGAGTTCGAGTATGTGTATAAAAGTAGACAGACACTCTAGGTACTGCTATGACTATGTATGTGCGAGTGTATTCATGTATGCATGAGTAGCCATGTGTATATCTCTTTGTGTGCGTGTGTGTGTTGTGCATGTGTGTGTGTGTGTGCATGTGTGTGTGTGTGTGTGCATGTCAGGCTTGTCAGACCTCCTGTGGGTGCTGAGAGTTCCTCTCTGGTCATTTAACTCATAAATCTGCAGTACTTGAGCCTGTATTTACTGATGTCACGCCGCCCTGTCGCCCCCCAATCCCAGCCCCCCCAACCCCAACTGCAGCCCCAGGCTCCCCACGACCTCTACAAAGAGCAGGGGGCAGTGCTGCTGCCCGTAGCCCAGCCATGCATTCCCATGCTGGGGCGTAGCTAGAGAAACGAGGCCCCTTTAATCTGGGGAGGCAATTGTAGATAATGTATTCTTGTGTTTGAGACAACCAAGGAGCCTCCCCACCGGCATTCCAGAATTATTAATATTATTATTCAGCAGAATTGTGTGTGTGTGTGTGTGTGTGTGTGTGTGTGCGCAAGAAGTGCTGATGTTCCAAATATTTTCTCATCTCACAGTGTGAGACAGAGTGGGGAAAGGAAGACGAGCTGCATGCGTGAGTGAGTGTGTGTGTGTGTGTGTGTGTGAGAGAGTGTGAGTGAGTGTGAGTGTGTGTGTGTGTGAGAGAGTGTGAGTGAGTGTGAGTGTGTGTAAGTGTGTGTGTGTGTGTGTGTGAGTGAGTGAGTAAGTGAGTGAGTGTGAGTGTGTGTGTGGATATGCTGATAGTATGATAATTCAGAGCTGATCAAGACAGAAAGACAATACCCTCATAGTCAGGGGGAGCTAGCATACACACACACACACACACACGATTAACATCAGTGGGTTAGGACTAAGAGCACATGGGGCTACACTGAAGAATGTCAACATATCAGAGAGAGAGAGAAGAGAGGGAGAGAGAGAGAGGAAGGGGGAGGAAGAAAGAGGAGACAGGTTGGAAGGGAATGAAGGACTGAAAGTGTCTCTCTCTCTCCATCTCTCTGTGTGTGTGTGTGTTACTTCTGTCTGACCGCTTATGTTTTAATCACATACTAATACACATACTGTTATGCGATTCGATGTTTTTATTTGTTTGAATTTCTATACTATATGTGCCTTGGCAACACTGTTTCTCCTACAGCACCAGAGAGAGAGAGAGAGAGAGAGAGAGAGAGAGAGAGAGAGAGAGAGAGAGAGAGAGAGAGAAAGAAAGAACGAAAAGAAAGAAAGAAAGAAAAAAAGAAAGAAAGAAAGAAAGAAAGAAAGAAAGAAAAGAAAGAAAGAAAGAAAAGAGAGAGAGAGAGAGAGAGAGAGAGAGAGAAAGAAACACAGATACCCTTTCAATGTAGCATACCCCTAGATCACACCATGCAGTACTTACCTCGCTTGATCATAACTGCATGAGGGAGCTTTAGCATGGCAGTGAATGCTCTAAAAGAAAAAGCTTGCAGAGCTATATGCAATAAAAAATAAACTTCTGGAACATAAACATACCAATTAAAGTTTGGTGCAAAAATATTTGACTGTGTTTTTCCAGCCCTGTGCTATATGGAAGTGAGGTATGGGGGTCACTCAGTGTGCACAGCTACACTAGATGGGACAAGCATCCTGTAGAATCCCTACATGCAGAATTCTGTCAATTAATTTTAAAAATCCAAAAGAAAACACCAACCAATGCATGTAGGGCTGAATTAGGCAGATTCCCATTGGCCATCAACATACAAAAAGAGAGCACTTAAATTCTGGATGCATCTCCAAACAAGTCCCAGAGACACACTGCATTTCATCAGAAAGCAAAAACTCAGGATCTGAACCCCGACAAGAGTCCTGAGTCAGCTTGTGCTGAGACTAAGTAATCCCCTCAACAAATACTAATACACTCTCTCAGCCAAGCTCTGCTTTTAGACTAAATCTCAACCAGATTATCCAGAAATCTAAAAGAAAATATTTGGAACATTGGCATAATGAAACAAAAAAAACAAAACAAACTAGAATGTTATCGGCCATAAAAAAATCTAAATATGATTAGAAGAATATCTCTCTACTGTCAGAGATATAAAGCAGAGACAGATCTTGACCAAATACAGACTCAGTGACCACAGCCTAGCCATAGAAAAAAGGCAGACTAAGAAAGTCATGGTTGCCGAGGAGAGCAAAGAGTCTGTGGTCACTGTACGACAGGTGAGGTTGAGGCAGGAGGTGCACTTTCTTCTTCAATGTAAAAATATTAATTTATTAGAGAGAGAGGAGTTCAAACCTGGGAGAGGAAGTACTGCCCGAGAAAGCAGACAGATCTTGCTGCTAAATATGTCACTGAATGCCATAGGGAGGATGAAGTAAGTCTTATCTATCATGATGTTCTGGGTTTGATGTCCTGAAGGGCCAATAAAGGGGAATTGAATTGAAAGGAGGGAGAGAGAGAGAGATCTGGAGGAGGATGAAAGTTGTTGTGCTGGAAAGAACAGATGAATAGGAGACTAGACAGGCCAGTTGACAGTTTATAAACCTGCCAGAAGACTCATCAGTGTGTGTGTGTTTGTGTGTGTGTAGGAGGGGTGTAACATGACCTGACACAAGGGCAGTTCTGGGTTCACTGGGGCCTTGCTGAATAACATGATAATGACACGAAGGGGGAGACACCAAGCCTCCTTGACCCCAATCCACACACACACACACACACACACACACACACAAACCCCCCCAACTCAACCTCTGTGTCTCCCAAACTGAATGGGACAAAAGCGAGGGAGGAGGAGATGAGAGGTGAGAGAGAGAGAGAGAAAGAAAGGAGAGAGGAAGAGAAAGAGGGAGACAAAAGCATGAAAGATTAACAGAAGGGAAGAAAGTGGATGAGAGAAAGAAAGGAAAAAAGAAAGGACAGAAGTTTTTTTTTTTTCGATCCAGTATGTCACAACTATGTGACACCAAGGGACATTGAAAACAAAAAAGCTATTTCATTCCATTCCAACTCATCTTTCATTCAGTGAGCCACACACACACACACACACACACACACACACTAAGTCATTAGCTGTTTCATCATTGTGTTTGTTGTTTCCTTGATTTTCTCAACATGGAGCTCTAGAACTTCCAACAGCAACATGAAACAGAGAGAGAGAGAGAGAGAGAGAGAGAGAGAGAGAGAGAGAGAGAGAGAGAAAGAGAAAGAGAAAGAGAAAGAGAAAGAGAAAAAGAAAGAAAGAAAGAAAGAAAGAAAGAGAGGGAGAGAGAGAAATAAAGAAAGAGCGAAGTCGTGGCTGACCTCTTTGAGCTGGTCGGTGCTGCCCCATGATGCCGAGCGTTTGTGTAAACTGTTCCTCTTCTCCTGGCACTCCTCCAGCCCACGCACTGGGGGTCTGAGAGAGACGGGGGACAAGGGGAGAGGGGGGGAGGAGAGGGGGAGAACAGGGGGAAAGAGAGGAGGGGAGAGGGGGGAGGAGAGGGGTAGAACAGGGGGAAAGAGAGGAGGGGAGAGGGGGGGAGGAGAGGGAAAGAACAAACTCCATTAGAATGTCAAAATCAGACACTGTTGGGATTTTTTGGTGTTTTTATTGAGGCCATGCCAGCAAAGCTCACTGAACTACACAGCCCCACAAGACAGAGAGAGAGAGAGATAAGGCCTGTCCGTGTGTGTGTCCGTGTGTGTGTGTGTGTGTGTGTGTCTGTGTGTGTGTCCGTGTCTGTGTGTCACAACCCTCTCATAACCCACTGCTCTGAGCGAGTGAAACAGAGATAGAGAACAAGCCGTTTCTGTGGTGTGTGTGTGTGTGTGTGTGTGTGTGTTCTCATAACCTGGGGCTCTGTACAAGATCTCTATAAGTGTGTTTACTCTGACCGTAGTGCTGTTTATTGTTATTTCATGGGAAAGCACAGATGAGCATAGGAGATGACAGAGCTGGAGATGAACACACACACATACACACACACACACACACACACACACACACACACACACACATATTCAGTGTCCCAGTCTGAGCTGAGGAGTAATTTGTGCACTTAATCCATCCTGTACATAAAGACGCACACACACAAACACACACCTGCCTCCTTTCAGTGTGCCTGGTCACACAAGCAAACCAACACCAGAGGTACGCATTGGTGCAATATAAGCTCATTGACCAATCAGAGGTTACTGTTACTGTTTTAGACTCTAGCAGACATGTCTTCACTTTGGTCTGGGTCTGACTTACGATTGGATGTTTGACTGGCCATGGAATCAACACTCTACGCACAAGTACACTCATGTACAATAAGGTTACTTCTACAGGCCACAAAAGCACACACATACTAGAAAAAGGGAACCAAGCATCAAATCCTACATCTAAAGGTTGCCTTACCATGCTGTAAGTAAGTAAAGTAAAGTAAGTTAGCAATAGCATTGTTTTTGTTTTTATTGTTGAAAGGGTCTATACTTTATTGTCCCCAAGAGGAAATTTGTCTTGGGCTTCACGATCACTGCATCACAGATATACACAGCTCATGCATAAGGCAATTAAAAAACAACAGTTACACATACACCCCACAGGTGGTGGGGGTAGCCAGCTAT
>NC_063191.1:27459260-27464260 GCF_017589495.1 Alosa alosa
ATATGCCTATAGAAAATGAAAACGAAGAAAACCCAACTTTGTTCCAAGCTCCTTATGTAAATGCGACACATGGGGAGAGGATGCTTTTGGAAAAAATAAACCATGAAAAAACGAACAACTTCACTGTTATTAATGTAATGTAAAGTATTTTACAGGCTCAGTCCCTGCCTCAGTCATTGCAAGCACCTCTTGATTGATTAATCACCACTATGTGGATACTGTTTTTAGAATTGATTTAGATTAAGTGTTAGTTAGTATAATTTGTATTTTAGTATATTCTTTATCTTCTACTGTCCTTATTGCTTAGTGGTGTTTTTATATTATATACTTTTAATTACTTTTTCTGCTGTTAGTGAATGTGTGTGTGTTGTCTGTATGCTACTGAGACCTTGAATTTCCCCTGGGGATCAATAAACTAACTAACTAACTATGAGCATGGACTACTTTCCCCAGTAGCACCATTTAATGACCACATGAGCATGGACTACTTTCACCAGTAGCACCAGTTCACACCATTTAATGACCACATGAGCATGGATTACTTTCCCCAGTTGCACCATTTAATGACCATATGAGCATGGACTACTTTCACCATTTAATGACCACATGAGCATGGATTACTTTCCCCAGTTGCACCATTTAATGACCACATGAGCATGGACTACTTTCACCATTTAATGACCACATGAGCATGGACTACTTTCCCCAGTAGCACCAGCCGCAGCAGCTGCACGTACTCATATGCCACTCTGCTGATGGCCTCAGGGGCCACTGCTCTGGGTGTTAAGTGCAACAACAACACACTGCTCTGGGTGTTAAGTGCAACAACAACAACACACTGCTCTGGGTGTTAAGGGCAAAAACAACACACTGCTCTGGGTGTTAAGGGCAACAACAACGCACTGCTCTGGGTGTTAAGTGCAACAAGAACACACTGCTCTGGGTGTTAAGGGCAACAACAACACACTGCTCTGGGTGTTAAGTGCAACAAGAATACACTGCTCTGGGTGTTAAGTGCAACAAGAATACACTGCTCTGGGTGTTAAGGGCAACAACAACACACTGCTCTGGGTGTTAAGGGCAACAAGAATACACTGCTCTGGGTGTTAAGGGCAACAACAACACACTGCTCTGGGTGTTAAGGGCAACAACAACACACTGCTCTGGGTGTTAAGTGCAACAACAACAACACACTGCTCTGGGTGTTAAGGGCAACAACAACACACTGCTCTGGGTGTTAAGGGCAACAACAACACACTGCTCTGGGTGTTAAGGGCAACAACAACACACTGCTCTGGGTGTTAAGGGCAACAACAACACACTGCTCTGGGTGTTAAGTGCAACAAGAATACACTGCTCTGGGTGTTAAGGGCAACAACAACACACTGCTCTGGGTGTTAAGTGCAACAAGAACACACTGCTCTGGGTGTTAAAGGTTGTATCAGCGATAGCGGGGATACGTCACATCTGTTGATGTTCAAACAAAACAGAGCTAGCTGCTTACCCTCCCCTCCCTCCCATGGAATTAAAACTCTCCTGAAAAGCGCAAGATCTCACCGTCGATTATTGGTTGAAACACTTTATTTTGCATTTGAGTGGGTTGCCAACCCTTGTTGGTAGCAATTGTTTTTGTGTACAGATCTCGGAGCCTAGGCTACCTACAGAGACATGTTTTTTTGACGGCCTGCTTATGGAGCAGACAGCTAGCGAATCGTTAGAAAAGATTAGATGAATGTGATCATTTATGTTTGGGCCTTTTTTGGGCCTGAAATCGCTGATACAACCTTTAAGTGCAACAAGATCTCACTGCTCTGGGTGTTAAGTGCAACAACAACACACTGTTCTGTGTGTGTGTGTGTGTGTGTGTAACTACCTCTTGTATGTGTGTGTGCTAACTACCCAGTTTGTGTGTGTGCGTGTGCTCCAAAAGTGTTCACTACCCTCATGTGCTAGTGTGTGTATGTGAGTGGGTATGCATCTGCACACAAGCATATCAGACACATAGCTGGGATGCTTGGTCCATCAGGGCTAGGGGGATTACTAGCATAACAAAAATCCCCTTTTTTCCCCACAGAGTAGCAAAACGCTGTCCTGGGAAGGCTAACTAGGGAGCACAGCCTTCTAGGAAGGCTGGTTATGGAGCACGGCCTTCTGGGAAATCTGACTATAGAAGGCTGGAAAGGCTAGCGAGGGATAGGGCTGCACGATTTGGGGAAAATATCTAATTGTGATTTTTCTGACAGATATTGTGGTTGCAATTTGCGATGAATTGATTTAGCTCAATATTCCAAATGTCTCTAAGTTGTGTCGTGAGTATCACAGCACTTCTGATTGGTGAGCTTCACAGCCAATCAGGAGTACTGTGCTTCTCATGCACTAGGCATGCTCACCAATCAGGAGTGCTGTGCTTCTCATGCACTAGGCATGCCCACCAATCAGAAGCGGCACAGTCAAGGAGGATGACATGAATATAAAAAAACATAAATATGACATCATCTGTGCACTATTATTTGTAGCCTTTGCAATTAGATAATGTCATTGGTTCATACTGCTGACTGAAGCACGGCCTCATGGGAAGGCGGAGTTTGAATTTGAAGGTAGCCTTGATGGATGGCTAGCCGCTAATACTAGCTGCTAACATGTCCTGGCATGTTCAGTATGAATTTGACTCAGAAGCCTGAGAAAGGTGAAGACTTAGGGTTCCACAAAGCTAAGGATATTGTGTGTGTGTGTGTGTGTGTGGTTTGTGTGGTTTGTGTGTGTGTGTGGTTTGTGTGTGTGTGAGAAGAGGGGAAGGGAGAGTCTCTTATTGTAGCCTGTGGTTGTTTTCAAGATCAATGACTCATTCTGTGGGACAAAAAAAAGTTTGGTTTGGTCACCTTTGCTCTCAAAATGAGTGGAATCCATCCGTCTGTGGAAAAATACCAGCTTTCTGTGTGTGTGTGTGTGTGTGTGTGTGTGGGTGTGTGTGTGTATGGGTGTGTATGTGTAGATACTGTAATCATGGCTACTTTTCCAGGGTTCACCTCTGACTTCATGAGAGGGTCTTGATGATGTGTGTGTGTGTGTGTGTGTGTAAAGAGAGAACTGGAATGCAAGAAAATGTAGGGCATACAAACAAGAGAAGAGGGATAGCAGTGTTAGGCTTGTAAGTGCTGAAACACACACACACACAAAGAGGTGTTGTTCCGGTATGAGAGGAAGCTGATGATGTCATTCTAAATTCCATGCTAACCGTTTAGCCATCTAGTAACACCTCACCAGTGCCTTATAAAGACACACACACACACACACACACACACACCCCCAATAAAACTACTACGAAGACCTCCCACAGAAGCGTGCACACACACACACACACACACACACACACACACACACACACACACACACACACACACACACAGGTATGATGATGTCACTTCATTCCATGATTATGCTCATGGACTACGCACACAGTGCTCCACACTCAATGTTCTACTGAGTATGTATTGGCCTGCATGTGTTTCTGATTAATTGTGTATCTATGTAAACTCAACAGCCAAACAAATACTATTACACTGCAGAGGGTTAACACTTTCTTCTGATATGCCGTAAAAAACTATCAACAAGCGTGATAAGAGAGCATCCATCTGTTCATCAGTTTCTTTCCCTTCCTTATTTTTCTCTCTCTCTCTAACACTCTCTCTTTTCTCTTCCTTATTTTTTCTCTCTCTCTCTCTCTCTCTCTCCTGAGGACAGGGCCATGATGAACTCATCTCTCTGTTGCTGTTTGGTCGTTAGGTGTGCTGCAGCTCTATGGCAACTTCCATTCTCACACTGATCTTTTGGCCTGAATGTCACACACACACACACACACACAGGAATGGTGCTCTGCAAATGTCGTCCAAATTCCACATTCTCTCCGAGTTCCTGTGTTAACTCCTACGGTTGGGCTGGGTGGAGACCAACTCTCCAAAAGGAAATCACACGCACAGACGGAGGATGGAGGCAGAGGGGATGGAGGAGCCTCTTTCACACGGGACAGCAGAAGAGAAAGAGGCTGCTGGTCTCTGTGGACCACACTGTCTCCATGGAGGAAGAGAAAGAGGCTGCTGGTCTCTGTGGACCACACTGTCTCCATGGAGGAAGAGAAAGAGGCTGCTGGTCTCTGTGGACCACATCGTCTCCATGGACGAAGATGGATGAAGAGAAAGAGGCTGCTGGTCTCTGTGGACCACATCTGTCTCCATGGAGGAAGAGAAAGAGGCTGCTGGTCTCTGTGGACCACACTGTCTCCCTAGACGAAGAGAAAGAGGCTGCTGGTCTCTGTGGACCACACTGTCTCCCTAGACGAAGAGAAAGAGGCTGCTGGTCTCTGTGGACCACACTGTCTCCATGGAGGAAGAGAAAGAGGCTGCTGGTCTCTGTGGAGGAAGAGCCCCAGACAGACCCAGGGGGAGAGGGGAGGGATGTGAGCAGGACAGGGGAGTCTGTTCACATGGCACATCTCATACACAGATGCAAGTCCATGTGCTTTACATACATACGATCAAAAACAAACACATAGAAGGCAGACAATATAAAACTATCATTCAAAAAGGTAAAGCACATTAAAAGAGAATCATTAAAACAACATACAAAGAACACGAAATAGCAAAGATCGTTGATGCTTTTGCATACATCCACTTAAAAGGAGAGAGAAGGAGGGGAAGAGAAAGAGAGAGATTGAAGAGACAGATCAGAGGAAGAGGGGGAGGGAGGAAGAGTGTTAAAATGGAGAGATGCGGAGAAAGAAAGCCAGCCTTGGGAAAGAATGAGAGCTGAGCAGATGGTCTGGCCTGACCAGAAATATGCCTGACCAGAAATATGCCTGTATTTAGCCTGCTCACTTCCTCTCTCTCCCTCTCCCTCTCTCTCACACCATTTCTACCTGTCTCTCTCTCTGCCGGTCTGTTGTGTTAGTGTTTGTTTTGTTTTCTCTGACTGTCTGTTGCTCTGTTTTTTCTGTCTGTCTGTTG
>NC_063191.1:27469260-27479260 GCF_017589495.1 Alosa alosa
GTCTATTAAAGCTGGTGGCTACCTGTTAGCTAATGTGTCTACCAGAGATAGCAGCTACCTGATAGCCAGTGAGCTTAATGTGTCTACCAGCGCTGTCAGCTACCTGTTAGCCAGTGAGTTAATGTGTCTACCAGCGCTGGCAGCTACCTGTTAGCCAGTGAGCTAATGTGTCTACTAGAGCTAGTGGCTATCTGTGTTAGCTGCTGTTGAAGTTATATTATGCGTTTCTACTGAATGACCATTCTAAGCAAATCGCCAGGCCTCAGTGTTGACTGAACACCAGCTCATACTCTACTCTAGCTCATACTCCCTCAGTTATCTACAGCCACAACACACACAGCTACTGGACAGTGGACACAGCCGGGGAGGCTCCATCAAGGCTTTCTGTGCGTGCATGCATATAGGAGTGTGTGTGTGTGTGTGTGTGTGTGTCTGTGTGTGATTGTCTGTGTGTGTGATTGTCTGTCTGTGTGTGTGTCTGTCTGTGTGATTGTCTGTGTGTGTGTGTGTGTGTGTGTGTGTAAAATTGTGTGCGTGTGCGTCTGTGTGAGAGGGGCCCGAGTCCCAAGCTGAATGTGTATGTACTGCGTAAGTGTACATGCGCTGTCTGAGCTCCCCTAATGGAACAATTAATCCCTGAGCTGTTTCTCAGGCACAGAGCGCAGGAAACTAGGGGAGTTCTGTCCCAACCTGTTCACAGAAAATACACAAACATGCTGCACACACATGCACACATTCAAACTTCAGCTTCACCTCTGTTCATTAAATACACACGTACACCAATACACACACCAACTACTGTCCCTTTCTGCATATCACACACACACACACTTAACTTTACTGCCATCCAATTACACTCAAAACACACCCAAACCCCTTTGGCTTGGAACAGCAATTAAACCACTCATAGAGACAGGTATAACAATAACTAACACTTCTATGTTGTACACGGATAGTTAGGACACCCTGTTGTGTAGAATTCTGATCAACTGATTCAAACTCTCTTCGAATTCTGACAAAGTGAAAGAATACTTTAGATGTGTAGCTTTAATGCAATCCGGACTGCGTTCTTGAGTGTTAGTTCATGAGGTAAGCTAACGTAACATGCTGCTGTTCAGCTTTTATACCCCTTCAAGTCATCCTTGACTAAATAAAGCATCAAATAAAGATAGGTCCCGTATTTCCACCATCTTGCGTGTATGTGTCACTTAATATCCATTTCTATACAAACCAAGAAGGCAGATTCCTAAAGAAATGCAAGCACCCACATCATAGGCGTTTTAAAATTAGCCATGTACCAAAAATGTAATTTTACCGTGACTTTAAGAGCTGTAAACAGTGTTGTAAGGCTGCGTGTACACATCCGCCTGGAGCTCCAGTGGAATTTTAATTTCATGAAGAAATTCTCGGTCTAACCCTCATCGTTGAAACGGCGTAAATAGGCCAGGCCAACACTATAACTCCGAGCGTGGTAAAAAAAATCGGATATTTCAGGCAGTAAATGCTCCTGTTAAGAACCAAACCAGATTTTGTTCAAATCTACACACCTATGGTTAATGAAAAATGTAGGGTTCATTTAGCAAATTTTGAAGTGTTAAAAAACATTGTTGTTTTAGAATTTCTGAACAAAAGTGGTGATAATTGGGGTGTTACGATACATAATTCAGTTTCATCAAATACAGATACTACAACCCACAAACAGCTAAAACAAATAGGCTATACAACCTGTTGATGAGGTGTACGGATGTGGCTAACATGCTACAGTAGAAGTTTACAGAGCAGGTAGAGACCCGGGGTTAACAGAGTAGGTAGACCAGGGGTGCAGAGACCAGGGGTGCAGGACTCGTAATGAGACCTCGTGGGGGCTGTTGTTGTCATGGTCATTCTTATGGTCATTATCATTTTTTGTATGGGTATCAGATTGCTGTTTGATAATATACTCGTTTACTACACCCACTTATAGTCAAACAAGGCATATACTGTAGGTGTATCATGTTCTATACTGTCATACATGCTACTGTATTCCTTCATTCTTGAAATAGGCCTACCCTACCTTACACGTCACTCTCTTTTCCACCAGCTAATAAAGTATAATGGCCACGCCAACACCATGTAATTGTCGGTGCAGCAAACTACATTTTTCCTTTTCAGAATCTTCCTTCCAGAGGATGGTTTGTAGTGCTAGGTTTAATAATTTGATCATATCATAAAGATATTGTTTATTACACAATCAATTGCCTATTGGATGTGAATATCATACATTTATTCATTTAGCAGTTATCCAAAGCAACTTGCACATGTCAATTATATTACAACGGCCAGTCTCCCTGGATAGAACAACTCAAGGTTAAGTGCCCTGCTCAAGGGCACGACGGTGGAAGCCGGGAACTGAACCCACAACATCTCAGGCTACTGCATGCCAGCCCAGGTCCTTAGCCACTACGCTACTGCATGCTAGCCCAGCTCCTAGCCACTACACTACCACTGCCCAAAATCTGAATGCAGAGGACAGACTGGAGACTATCCATGTATTTAGTGCATTCAACATTGTGCATATATGACCAGGGACAGAGGACAGACTGGAGACTATCCATGTATTTAGTGCATTCAACATTGTGCATATTATGAGCCTTAAAGCTACACCACTCAGAAAGATTTATTTTTAACACAGTACTACACGTATGTCATCTTACAGCAACATGCACACACAAATCTATTAGTGCACACACACACGCATGCATGCAGTCACACACACACACAGCTGAGTGGAGTGGCTGGATGGGTCATGTGTGTCATCCCTAAGTGTGAGGTCATTTCCTGTGAGGCAATTGGGTGACTTCCTCTTTCCTGCACCACTGTGCTGCAGCCAGGGCTGGGTACAAAACCAACCCATCCAGCGCCGGCCAAGATCCGGCCCAGACTTGGCCCAGCGTCGGCAACCCTGCGCTGGGCAGGTGCCTGCTTCTCAAGGCCTTCTACTGCAAACAGTGCCTCCACAAACAATCAAGCGAGCAGAGCACAGATAGGTCAACACTGCACCAACGTGTGTGTGTGTGTGTGTGTGTGTGTGTGCACATAATGTGTGCATGTCTTACATAAGCAGGGGTGTGATCATTAACAACTTAATGGTGTTGGGTGTTGGTGTTCCCGAAACACTTTATGATCAAGAATTAGTGCCTGGCTGATTTTCATGTAGGCCATAGAAAACATTCACAACACACACACACACACACACACACACAATATAGGCTACAATACATGTATCTCACATGTGCATAATCTCTCCCTCCCTCCCCCTGTGTAGTCTTGTGCTTGTGCAAACTGGCCTTTACAGGATTGCCAGTAAAGAAAGTGAGACCAGGTGGAAAATCAGATGAAGCCACCCAGCCACTGAGATGCATTCACTGAAGTGTGTGTGTGTGTGTGCACAAGTGAGAGAGGAAGAGAGGGGATATTTGCACATTATAATCAGACACACACAGCAACCGCATTTAGTCTAGGCCCCCACCCCACCAACCCACACACGCACACACACACACACACACACACACACACACAAATACAAGTTGAAGCTAATAGCGGGACCAAACACCACCACAAATACCAGTTTCAACACTCCTCCAGATGCTTCTCTCTCTTCCAACAAGTCCAAAACCACAACACACACACAATACTGTGACAACAACCATTGCAAACACACACACACACACACACACTCATGTGACTTAAAACACAGAACCCTGAGTGTTCTACTCTGCACATGTATTCAGATGTAGGCCTCATAAGAGAAGATGAAAGGTTGAGAAAGAGGAGTCACACTGGTCCTCCTTCGAGCTCTTTCCAGAGCAGCAGTCTTAGAATAGTCACAGAACTCTCTGATTATGGCCTTAGGAGTCACCATACCGTCCCCCACGGGGATGCGAAGGTGCAGGCCTGCTCAGTGACCTGACATGACCACAAACACACACACACACGCACACTCTGTTCAGACTGAACTTGAAATTAACCATTACACACACAAACACACATACACAGACACACACCACAATCACTGACTCACTCACAGTAACCTGTCATTCTCCACACAGCCATGTGGCTGGCGCTAGGCTAACAATACGGAGCAGAGCAGTGCAGTGCAGGGTTAATCCTCAGGCTCGCCTGCTGCTGCTGCTGCGCTGTGGGACAGGCCTCAGAGTTCACCACAAACACGTGCACACACACACACACACACACAAAGACACAGACTATGGGAGACTCGGAAAGACACAGACACTGCGCGCGCGTGTGTGCGTGTGCGTGTGCGTGTGTGTGTGTGTGCGAGTAAGGAAGAGAGGAAGGCTGTGTTGCAACTTTGTTTTCCTCTCTGCTCCCAACTGAATGGCAAGTTAGCTTAGCGAGCCAGACTAACTGCCAGAAAACCCAGACCAGAGAGTTAGCTTAGCCAGCTCAGGCAGACTACACTAAGGAGCCTACAGTGGTGCTAAGATAGAAGATAGCGGCCAGTATTGAGCCTGGGGAAGTGTGTCTCAGCTTCACTCACTCTCATGAGGTAATAAGGCACATCTCCCAAAAGCCTGTCTACCCGTCTGTCCATTCTAATCCCCCCGACAGACAACCCTACGACCCCTTGAGATACTGAATACTGTACCAGATTGTGAGTGTGTGATTGTGTGTGTGTGTGTGTGTGTGTGTAAAAGGGGGCAGACTTGAGCCACTAATCTCTTTGTTGTTCCACGAGGCAGCAGCCAGCGACAGAAATATGAGCAACGACCATGAGGGATCTGTGTGTGTGTGTGTGTGTCTAATCTCTAAACTGGCACAGAATATGACCACAGTCTCCCATAACTGCCCAGGACATCTGTCCTTTTAAACATGTAAACCTGCCAGCTACAATAAAACACCTTTAATCTGGTTATTCATTATTTTAATATTTCTCCTACCTTCACTGTGTTTTTCATGACAAAGTACATTAAACAAGATTAGTCTAATCCAAACATAATTATATCTTGCATATTTTATTAATCATTAACTCCCAAATTGGTTCATATCTGAATAGTTTTCTTCAACTTAATGTAATAGAACACAGTTTTCTCAAAAAAGAATAACATGGCAGGTTACTGGCCAACATAAATGATCGGCTATTTCTATGAAGGTTAAATATGTCCTATAAATCTAGCTTTGAACTTGACATCTTTTGCGCAAAGACTTGCGCAAAAACTTTTGCGTGATCCTTATTTGGACAGTTGTGCAACATTTTCTCTTTCAGTATAGAGATTATGTTTACCTTTTCCACCGGGAGAGCTGGGACTTATTCTTTCTGGGGACTGCTGCTCATGATCCGGGGACCTGTTCTGTAACGGGGCCACCGGCCGGCCCCGGGAGGACCCAGACGGTGAAGCCGACAGGGGAGTCTGCTGCTGCGCGGTCGCCGTGGGAAGAAAGCCCGGTGCAACATCTGAGATCCAGCTCAGCTGTTGGGAGGGGGAGTAACAGGGGGACACCGCGGGCAGGCCACCCAGGAAAGCGCCCACGTTCCCGGAGCCGTAGTTGTGCGCGTTCATGTGTGGGAAGACCACTGTTTGTGGCTGAGATGGGAGGACGGGGGACTGCGCCTGTGGCCTGAACGAAGCGCCGAAAGTGGGACCTGTTGATATGATGATGGGACTACTTCTGCAAGAGGAGGAGGAAGATGACGAGGATGAGGAAGACTGTGCCACGATGTGCGCACCGGCACCAGCCGTGTGCAGCAAGCTGACAGCCGTAGCGGACGGGGGCAGGGGTGCTGTCGGAACCGCGGCGCCGCACGCCACGCCACGGGTCGGACTGAGACTAAGTGAGTTGGACGAGCCGCTGTGGCATTTACTGCTACTACCACCGTTACCGCTGCCGTGCGTAGGGCTACCGCCTGCACTACCGGTACCGTGACCCCTCGACTGCAGGGGGGGGCTGTCCCTGCGGCTTCAGCTGGAACGGAACGGTCGCCTTCATTGGCAAGAGGCGACTGAATAAATTCATTCCCGAGCCTCCGGCACCACCGACAGAACCTCCGGTAGGGACTCCTCCGCCGGTGGCACTGGCAGACACCGGGGGACAACTGGACGTGGGCGACCCGTTTCTTCGAATTCTTTGAGACATCTTAGTCCAGAACTTAACCACTGACACGCGAACTGAAGCAAAGTTACGTTAAGAAGAGTTGATCTCGTGTCTAGTCCTCTCAAAAGTAGGCTTCTCTCCTTCGTCGGGGCGAGTGGATCCAGTATGTCTCTCTCTAGACCACCATCTGGTATGCGGTGCCTCCACAGCTTCGCATCCCCCTCACAACCAGCCGCATACTTCACTCCGTAAAGTAAACTGACCGAAATTTTCAGCCACGCACCGTCAACTCCTGCCAAAGTCAGCTTCCAAGGCTCTCATTGGACAACCCTAGCCTCATGACAACTTCCCATTGGCCAAAAGTGGATCCCTTTAATTTCTTAAAGTGACATGCTGAGGATTTTTTTTTTTTATCATGTGTGGAATTCCTTTTCGGATAAATGTTCTTAGTCCAGATTATACATTTATCCTGAAAATCAGGGTTTGATTACTTTGATCGTAACTGATTTACAAGTGTAGCCTACGTGTAGCCTATGCATAGTCCATTATTTCACAACTTTTTCACAGTAGTTTCTAACATATTTTATACCATCTCGGTATAAAAAATGTAAAAATGCGCACGCCCTTGGCCTTTTTTAATCGATGTCCTTCTTACACTTTTATACGCAGTAATCTTTCACAAAATGCTGTATCTCTACAAAAAATAACACGGCAGCATTATGCCTCCTGGGACCGCATGGGAAGAGAACTCCTTCCGCATTGTAGCCTCGCTTTGTTATGAATAACACGTGTTCTTAAACTTGCTGTAAACTCGTGTCTGTCGCCCCTGTGTGGTAAACTATGGGCATTACAGTGTTGGAGGATCCAACAGACGACATGTGAATCTCTCGCACAATGTGAATCTCTGTTCAAGTTTGTCTTTACAGCTGACCCTGCTGGTGGTTCTCGCCCTTAACAACAAACAAACAAACAAACAAAAGTTTATACAGTTTTTCTGCAGTACAATAATATCGAGATGCTCAGAATATTGCACTTCTGCATATGAACTGCAAATAATTCCTCCAAAACTGCAAGAAGCGGAAGGCAGTGCAGTCATTTTTGTAAGGGCTACATGGAGGGATGTATGTGTTAACTTTCCATAGGACAAAGGGTTTGATTTGTAAATGATTTGACTGACGCTTTTGTCCAGAGCAACTTACATGGTATGAAATCAAATATCAGCATTGAAAATAAGGGATTTTCATATTAATAAAAAACAGACAAATTCAGGGTAAGGTGAACAGATGAGTGTTGAAAACATGGTTCCCACTCAAAGTCAGATGTACAATTCCATGACTTTCCCCTGATTCTCCCTGAGAAAATGAATTTTCATGACCTACAATAATGAATGGTACATTGAAATGAGTTCACCTACCAAAGATTTCAGAGCAGTCACGCAGCATTCTAGAATCTCTGATCTTTTTTTTCTCTGAGGGTGGGAAATGAATAAATGGGCATAGAAAATAAAGTAGCTAACCACAACCCTCAAGCAAGCAGTAATGGAAAAGGTAACAACTTGATAAACACCAATGCTATATGGAAATATATTCGTATTAATTGGCAGGCACATTTTAAACTGGTACAACAAAACGCCCTGATATTCCCCCAAAATTCTCTGACCTTCCATGTCTGAAATAGGCTTAATTAAAATTCCATGATATTCCAGAAACTCCATGACCCGTGGGCACCCTGTGAAAGTCCCAAAATCACAAGAACATTAGGCAAGTCATTCCATGATGACTCATGACCTCTTAGCGCTGGATGGCCAACACAGCAGGCTCTGGTCAGAGGACTGCAGTGGCTAAAGCTGGGTCATGGAATTCAAATAGCAAGGTGCTTATCCAGTATGTATCCTATAGACCAGAGTAAGGGATTCTATTGAATTCTAAGTGAGGAGTACATTTGTCTTCTTTGGTTGATCAAACACCAGATGTAAGTGTATACGAGAGAGAGAGAGAGAGAGAGAGAGAGAGAGAGATGAAATCTACAGTGAAGCAAGGACACGTGCATTTTCATTAATATATCATCTTTAATGAACGGGGTACTGGCAGGTTGTACAGCATCAAGCGTCTTGTCTAAATGGCATTTTAAATGAGTATCTGCAGAGTCGGCTAAAAGCAAGAACTAACAGCTGTTCTTTGTCCCTTGAAGCACTTATTTTACAAGCAGTCGTAGAAAACATTTCAGTGGCTTTTGTTTGTGTGTGTGTATGTA
The DNA here is from genome assembly GCF_017589495.1 of Alosa alosa. Taxonomy (NCBI): domain Eukaryota; kingdom Metazoa; phylum Chordata; class Actinopteri; order Clupeiformes; family Clupeidae; genus Alosa; species Alosa alosa. Next base: position 27,477,607 of record NC_063191.1, read on the forward strand.
TGTATAAGATAGATGTGTTAACAGTGTTGAGTTTGTATCCGGTAGGTCATACAGTAGGTCTGGTCTTGGGAACAGTTTTGCTAATTCAGTTCAGTTATAAACAAACAGGCAACAAATAAACACACAGAGAACCTAGGCAGCTTTTCGTGTAGACAAAAAGCCAAACAAGTTTCAAAATCATTCTGTCACACTCTTTCCTTTAGTGAACCTTAACCATTCTAAAATCGATCATGTGATTAGAAACAGAAAGGCTGATTGGACCGCATGCCCTCAACTAAAAAAAAAAAGCACATATGTCAGTCTGAGGGGGGAGCGGCTGAAGAGAGTGGTGGATTATTGAGCAACACACACACACTCTTTCCTAACACAGATTTACTAATCCAGTAACAGTGTGTGGCTGTTACACATGGGCAGGCCTCTTCCCAATCTTCCCATCAGGAACGATTTTACAGCGACTCACAAAGCCCATTTGCACACACACACACACAATCTTACAGCGACTTACAAAGCCCATTTACAGGTAAGGTCCACCTGGAGCAACTTATGCAGGGGCACAATGGTGGCAGCCGGGGATTGAACCTGTGACTTTCTGGCTTCCGCTTGGGATGGGCGCCCTGTGTTCTCTTATCCAAATAAGCCAAAGCTCCCGCACACTGCAATCGTAACTTTTCATTTGCAACGTTTCCGTCAGATGACCATCATCAGGCAAAAAATTGACCGAAACCAACCAGACCATCTGACCGAAACGTTGCAAATTAAAAGTTACAATTGCAAATGAAAACAGTGAACGGGAGCTTTCAACTTATTTGGATATCGGTGACCCTGTGGTCCTTCTCCGACGCACCCGTCCCAAGGAGGTGTGCAAAAGCACTCAACGTTTTTCAGCCCTGTTCCCTCACCACTACTCTATCACTGCCCTCAGGGGGGTCGCCTCATCTGCAGATTGCCAAACTGGCTAGGGGTGCACAGGCAAAGCAGGATCATAGTGCTGTAATGAGGTTTATACGCTATTGGTCCCACTGTTGGCAGTCGAGCAGTATAGATGCATGTGTCAAGGCTTAGCAGACCTCTGTACAGATGTGTGTGTGTGTGTACACTCATGTTGTGTTTAGAGGGTTGGCAAGGGTTGATGCGATTACAATCGTGTCAAAAAGGATTGGAGGTGCATTAATTTAATTAATCAATACAATTCAATCAAATTTGCTTGAATTGTACTAAAGTAGGGGAAATAATTAGATAGATAGATAGATAGATAGTTGACTTTATTTGTCCCCAAACCTGTGGTGTAATTGTGATTAGCACTTAAACACCCGAGCATTAGGGACCTTCAGTCAGAGGCATGCAGAGGCCGTGTGGACAGGCAGGCTATGCTTTGGCTGTGCTACGGAAGTGCATTAGGGAGAGCACCCCTGCTTACACATGGCTCTGGTCACACACACATCTGGTAGAGAATGACCTGACGCAGGCCACGCCACCCACCCACACACACACACACCATGTCAAGGACTTGGGACCCTATGGACCATGGGGATGATAAAACCATTTCAATTTGTCATTGTGTGTGTGTGTGTGTGTGTGTGTGTGTGTGTGTGTGTGTGTGTGTATGTGTGTGTGTGTGTGTGATCTTGCACCACTCCCCTCAGCCCTAAAGTTT
>NC_063191.1:27484260-27486760 GCF_017589495.1 Alosa alosa
CCGTGTATGTGAGCGCGCGCGCCAGGGTCCCGGCCATGCTACTGACGTTGCTGTTGTTGTTGCTGTTGTTGTTGTTGTTGTTGTTTGTGCGCAGCAGCGGTTCGTGCTCGTCGGGGCTGGAGGCGATGCAGGCGAGCAGGTGGCCGTCTCCGTCTGCGCTCAGCTGCGTTGGCGTCGTCGTCGACCCCTGACCCTCGACCTCCTGCTGGGGACCTGCGGGGTTCGTGTTGCCCCCGACGACAGTCGGCACGTTGCCACCGCTGCTTCCTCCTCCTCCTCCAGCGTAACCATTGGCCATGCCACGCCCGCTGTTGCCCGCGGTGACCATCTGGGGCTCGTTGCCCACGGTGACGAGCGGAGCGGTGTTCATCTTGGCCACGCCAGTCTCCACCTGCCGCAGGTTGGACTTGTGCTTGTTGAGCCGAAGGCGCGAGGCGGATGAGGATGAGGACGACGATGAGGACGACGAGGCAGCGGCGATGAGCGCTGGCCGCGGAGTCGCGGGGGTGCTTGGACCCCAGCGGGAGGCTGGTGGGGCGCTTGGGCAGGTTCTGCTGCTTTGGGAGCGGGAACATGGCCGCCGGCACCCCCTGGGGAGGGTGCTCGCCCCCGGACGCCCCGAACTCGCCCGCCGACCCCCCCGCGGCGTTGACCCCTGACCCGGCGCTGACCTCGGCGGCTAGCTTGATGAGCGGGTAGAGCAGGTTGCCGGCGGCGCCGGCCGGGCCCAGCGGGTCGGGCGCGCTGAACTGCTTCTGCGAGTGCTCCATCAGGTTCTCGTCCGAGCTCTCCTTCAGGTTCCGGTCCACCTCGCGGGGGTCCAGCTTGGTCGTCTCCAGGTCCTCCTGTGTCAGCTGCAGGCACGCGGGCAGCCCCGTCGGCCCCACGCCCAGCCCCATGCCCATGCCCAGGGCAGCAGCGGTGGTGGTGGTGCCCCCTACCTCCTCGCCCAGCCCAGCCTCCGAGATGGTGGCCATGAGGCTGGATCCAGGCGTAGTGCCCAGCGTGGTGCTGCAGGTGGCGCTAGAGGCCCCGCTCAGGCTCAGACTGCCCCCGCTGGTGCTGCCCTCTGGGCTGGGCACTCGCCCTGGCATCTGCCCCTGCCCCTGCCCCGGGCCCTGGAGCTGAAGCTGGGCATTCGCCTGCTGCTGCTGCTGGGCCTGCTGCCGCTCGTAGTTGATGGAGTTCCGGTTCTTCTCTCCGCTGGCTGCGCCAGAGACGCTGCCAGCCACACCCACGGTCGTGGAGGAGGCGGGGCCGGACGAGGAGGGGGCGTCGGTCTGAAGGTTCTTGAGCACGCCCCCTTCCTGGTCCTCGATGTAGGACGAGGAGGAGTAGTCAGGGAAGTGGCCCAGTTTGGGCACCCGCCGACTGTTTGTCAGGTTTCTACAGGAAAGAGAGAGGGAGAGAGAAGAAAGAGAGAGGGAGAGAGAAAGATAGAGGGAGAAAAGAGAGAGAGAGAGAGAGAGAGAGAGAGAGAGAGAGAGAGTCACAAATGAAATACAATGAATACAGTATTACACATACATACACATGCAACACTTCGCTAACATCTGCCCTGATCTTGCAATGCATTCTGGGTAACACCAGGCCAATAAGAACAGTCTGAGAATGTAAAAGCATCTAATTGAGCGCGTGTGTGTGTGCGTGTGTGTGTGTGTGTGTGTGTGTGTGTGTGTGTGTGTGAGTGGGAGTGACAGTGTGTATGCATGTGTGTGCAAGTGAGAGACAGCGTGAGTAAGTGTTTATAAGTGTACTCGTTCCATGCTGATAACTGAGGCTAATCCTCCCTGTAAAACACTTGAGTTCAAGAACTGGCTGTCCACAGGAGTCCTGAATAAAGAAGAACTGACAGGCGCACGCGTGTGTGTGTGTGTGTATGTGTGTGTGTGTTCCCTCTTCTTCTGCAGCGCAGTGCTCATGGGGTTGACAGTGGGGCTGATGTGTGTGTGTGTGTGTGTGTGTGTCACCTCTCATTCCGCAGTGTGTGTGTGTGTGTGAGCGTGTGTGTCACCTCTCGTTCTGCAGCGCGGTGCTCAAGGGGTTGACTGTGGGGCTGATGGGCATGTGTGCATGTGTGCGGTGTGTGTGTGTGTGTGTGTGCGTGTGTGCATGCGTGCGTGCGTGTGTGTGTGTGCATGCGTGTGCATGTGTGCGTGTGTGTGTGTGTGTATGCGTGCGTGTGTGTGTGTGTGTGTGTGTGTGTGTGCATGTGTGTGTGCATGCGTGTGTGTGTGTGTGCGTATGCATGTGTGCGTGTGTGTCACCTCTCGTTCTGCAGCGCGGTGCTCATGGGGTTGACTGTGGGGCTGACAGGCATGTGTGCATCGTGCGTGCGGCGTGTGTGTGTGTGTGTGTGTGCATGCGTGCGTGGCAGCGTATGCATGTGTGTGTGTGCGCAAGGCAGTGTGTGGCAGTGTGCGTGTGTGTGTGTGTGTGTGTGTGTGTGTGTATGTATGCATGTGCATGTGTGCGTGTGTGTGTCACCTCTCGTTCTGCA
>NC_063191.1:27491760-27506760 GCF_017589495.1 Alosa alosa
AGTTTGTATAATGCAGCAGGTTATAGTTTAGACTCCCTGTCCACATGATTACACAATAGGGTTGCCCAACCCTTTGTGTGTATGAGTGTGTCTGTGCATGTATCACAGTGTCTCTGTGTTTGTGTGTGTGTGTGTGTGTGTGTCACTGTTTCCTCCCCATTAGGAGACACTGGGGTCTGTTTTCTGTCTGTCTGTCAGTGTCTCTCTGAGTAGGCGTGGTAACAGAACTGCACCACTGGGGCTGATACAAACCAGACTAGTTATTCACAAACACACACACACAGGCTAACACACACACACACACACACACAGGCAAACACACACACAGGCAGGCAAACACACACACACACACACACACACTCTGTGTGTATAAGATAACAGTCTCACACATATCAAGGCTACGCTACAATCCGTGGATCTAGCTTTGCTGTTTAATATATAAAATAGATCATGTTACATAGGTGTAACAAATATCTATGTAGTACTTAAAGTAGTGATAGTTGTTGATAGATGTTGATAACCATGGCTCTCTAGCATATATCACATTCATGACAGTTTGGCATAAGCAAATACAGCATTGTTCAGTATTTCCAATGATAACACAGAAGAGTTACAGTTTAAACCTGTTTTATTTGTTCATGTTCATGAAACATACGATTCATAATTTCACGACATAAGCAGTTGAGCTAAATGTTCCTTTCTGAGAGGAAAGAGCAGGAAGCCACTGAAGGTGTTGTGATTATCACCATCATCATAGAGCCTGTAGCCTGCAGGGAGTCGCATGTTGACTACATCTCCCCTAGCTGCAGAGTAGCACCACTGGACAGATAGGAGTGCTTTCCATCATTATCATGCTCAAATAAACGCATGACATTTTTAAACATCGCGATGCTCATCCAGTGTGAGGTTAGTACATCCGTGACAGTGAATCTGAAGTAGTAGAGTCCCCTGACTGGAGCTGACATAGAGCCAGTAGCCTGCAGGAAGTCGCATTTTAACTACATCTCCCTCCTCCAGCTGCAGAGTCACACCACAGGACAGATAGGTTTGGATTCCATCTGTTTCATACTCTCTCAAACCAATGACCAGCTCCTCATTCTTAAACATGTGTGGAGAACAACGTTCTTAAATCCATGTGTGGAGCTCAGACTCAGAGCACCCAGACTGAAGTTCAGACAGAGAGCCAGAGCACTGGGGCTGCTGCTGCTGCAGTCACTACCCAGCTGGACGTCTCTGCTGAGCTCAGGGAACTCAGAGACATGGTGGAGAATTTTGGACCCATGGTGGTGGAGCTGAGAGGGCAACTAACTGTCACCCATAATGAGCTGCAGAACACCAAAGCTAAGCTGGACAAAATGGAGGCTGATAAGGAGGCAGAGCTGACAGCAGTGAAGACCAGACTGGCTGCTACTGAGACTGAAGTAGTGAATCTGGAGAAGACCACAGAGAAATCCAAGGTGGCATTCTCAGCAGCTCTGACCAACTCGGGATACATAAACGCAGGGAAAACTGAGCTGAACTTGGTCTTCACTAAAATCATCACCAATGTTGGACAGGCCTACAGCAGCACAACAGGCTTCTTCACAGCTCCAGTCAAGGGGGTCTACTACTTCAGATTCACCGTTGCGGATATACTTTCCTCACGCTATATGAATATCAGTATGTATAAGAATGAAGAGAGGGTCATGTTTTTAGTTGAACATGATTCAGATGGATACTTCACCTATATGTCCAGTGGTGTAGTGTTAATTTCGTCAGACGAGACGAGAGGAAATATGTTTGTCAACAACCTTTTTTTTTATGACTAAGACGAGATGATGACGAGACGGCAGTAATGTCCTGAAACACTGACTAAGACTATCTTAAGATGCATTATTGTTGACGAAAAAAGACGAGACTAAAATGTTTTGCATGAAATAAAAACTAGGTTTAAAATCTCTCTTCATTTTCGTCTACAAAATGAGAAGACAGAATATTTAGCTGTTACATTTTCAAAATATTCCGAATGAGTTCATACGCAACAGCTTTCCTGTAGGCTAGTCTACGTGCTGTTGCTGCAACACGAAACTACATGGAATAATAACACTGGAGATTTCTGCCAGAGTTAGCAAGCTAACTACCTAAGGTTTATGCCACAATGCTACATACCCAGAAGTTGAAGCTTCTCTCATACAAATTAACATCCCCCAGAATGTCCATAAGAAAATGTTCATCATGTAATGTCAACTATTAACTAGTTAGACTGATGATGCAAAGTTTGCTAGCAAGTAAGCTAATATGGAAAGTTCGCTAGCAAGTTAGCTATGGCTAAGATGGAGAGTCTGTTTGGGGAATGTGTTGTGTTTACGATATCGCCATCTATCTAGCGGGAGTAAAACATTAATAGTTTGGCCTCGACAGTGTTTCTCAAACTATTTCAGTTTCAGGACCACTTAACTAACCCTAGCTAAAAAAAAAAAATTATACCTACTTCAACAGTAGCCTATAATTAGTCTACACTATAGGCCTACTCACTGAACCACTTTGCTTATTGTCTTTGCACTTTGCTGTATGATTTAAACTGGCATATCTTACATAGACAGTGTTGCAGAACTGTTTTTACATACAAGTTGGTTCAATATTGCAAACAACTCATCTATATTATATTTTACCACTGCTCAAGGACCACTTGGGATATAGGACCACCAGTTTCTGCAGGATAGCTTAACATGGACCACCAGGTGGGAGATGTGATTCTGCAGGTGGGAGATGTAGTTAACATGCGACTCTGCAGGTGGGAGATGTAGTTAACATGCGACTCTGCAGCTGCAGGTGGGAGATGTAGTTAACATGCGACTCTGCAGGTGGGAGATGTAGTTAACATGCGACTCTCTGCCCGCCGCCAGCTCTATGACAGCTCTGATAATCACAGCACCTTCAGCGGCTTCCTGCTCTTTCCTCTCTGAAGGGAACACACTGAGCAACTGCTAAATGTGGTCAAATAATCAAAAAATGAACATGAGAAATAAAGCACTTTCAAGTGATCCAAGTGTTTTGTTTGTCTTGAATTTCCCCTTGGGGATCAATAAAGTATCTATCTATATATCTGGTAACACACACACACACACACACACACACACACACACACACACACACACACACACACACACACACACACACACACACACACACACTCACTCACTCACTCACTCACTCACTCACTCTCTCACTCACAAATCAAACACACCGCACCGATCACTAGTATCCTCAAAGCGGTTGGCTGTTTTGAAACTCCAGCCCCCTTAAGGCCAGCACACATGCATCATTGGCTGGGATACGTGATTGACAGGCAGATAGAGACACATTCTAATACTGACTCAGTAGACACAAGTAGTCCACATTTCAGACATGTTACAGGATCTCCGATCATAATCACACGCTTGTGTGTGTGTGTGTGTGTGTGTTTAGTGTGTGCTTGCTCGTCTGTTTGGTGTGTGTGTGTGTGTGTGTGTGTGTGTGTGTGTGTGTGTGTGTGTGTGTAGGGATTGCCTAAAGCGCGCGTGGCTCTGCTGGCATGTGCTGCAGACCACAGAGAGTTTATAAAAAGCCGTGTGAATCCACCCATGCACATGGATGCGCGTGCGCTCGCACACACACACACACACCACACACACATCCCCCCCCCACACACACACACACACACACACACACCCCCCACACACACACACACACACACAGAGTGGCGAGACGTCTGCTCCTCCTCCTCATCCTCAGGGGGACACTAATGTGCTCAACTGGGTCAGACTGCGTGCTTGTACATTTTAAAATATGAATCAAACTCACACCCACGCGCACACACACACACTCACTTTAATACCACAAACATAAACAGACAAACACACACACACACACACACACACACACACTAGAAACACAGGGCACATACTCAAGACAGACAAGCATGTCCACATCTGCATTATTTTGTATGTCATCCAGGGAAGAATATATATGCCTATACATATATGTATGTGTGTATGTCTATGTGTGTGTGTGTGTGTGTGTGTGTGTGTGTGTGTGTGTGTGTATATGTAATTACTTCCTTGTAAGAGCTGTGTGAGTGTGTGGGTATCTCCTTGTAAAAGTTCAGTGTGTGTGCGTGTGTGTGTGCCTCCTCATAAGAGCTCAATGTGTGTGTTGTGTGTGTGTTTGTGCGCCTCCTCATAAGAGTTCAATGTGTGTGTTGTGTGTGTGTGTTTGTTTGTGTGTGTGTGAGCAGTAGCGAATCCTCATAGGGGTGATATTGGCAACTGCCGAGGGAGGATCATCTTGCAGGAAGGCTTGCAAAAGATAAAATAAATAATCTGAGTGTTTGCTAGTTTATACTCTGTGCAGCGCAGGCGCATGTGCTTGCTGCTGAGAAGGTCTCCCACACAGAGGTAAGGGGGGGGTGCACGGGGCGTTTTATAAGCTACAGTAGTACCGCCACTGTGCGTGAGTGTGTGTGTGTGTATGTGTTGCTTACCTCCTCGTAAGAGCTCAGCGTGTGTGTGTGTGTGTGTGTGTGTGTGTGTGTGTGCGTGAGTGTGTGCGAATGTGTGTGTGTGTGCTGCTTACCTCCTCGTATGAGCTCAGTGTGTGTGTGTGTGTGCATGCGTGAGTGTGTGTGTGTGTGTGCGTGTGTGTGTGTGTGTGCTGCGTGTGTGTGTGTGTGTGTGCATGCGTGAGTGTGTGTGTGTGTGTGTGTGCGTGCATGAGTGTGAGCGAGTGTGTGTGTGTGTGTGTGCTGCTTACCTCCTCGTAAGAGCTCAGTGTGTGTGTGTGTGTGTGTGTGTGTGTGTGTGTGTGTGTGTGTGTGTGTGCGTGAGTGTGTGCGAGTGTGTGTGTGTGTGTGTGTGTGTGCTGCTTACCTCCTCGTAAGAGCTCAGTGTGTAGGTAGGCCAGTCCTCTGGTCACAGAGTGGGCCATGCGGCAGCAGCTCACCCAGTCCCCTGTCTGCAGACTCAGATACCGACACAAAGACCCCTGAGAGACAGAGAGAGAGAGAGAGAGAGGAGAGAGAGGAGGAGAGAGAGAGAGAAAGAGGGGGGAAACTTGTTAGAGTAGAGACATAGAGACCCCTAAGGGGTGGAGAGAGAGGGAGAGACACACACGCAGACACACGCAGACGACACACACACACACACACACGCACACACACACACACACACACGCATACACACACGCACACACACACACACACATACACACACACACACACACACACACACACACGCACAGAAATACACACACACACACACACACACACACACAGGCACAGAAATACACACACACACACACACATGCACACACACACAAACAGACACAGAAAGACACACAGACCCATACACAGACACATACACACACAGTGTCTATGCCAACCAGTTCCATCTAGTGGTAGAACTTTTAAAATATGCCACAGGTAACCATGACAACCTCCAGAGTTCGCTGTCAGACCTGTGGGTTGTGTGTGTGATTTGTGCTTTTGCTTTCATTAAAATCATGAAATCGTGACAGAAATAATCAGACATTTATAAAGCTTGGTGCTTTATAGCTTAATAAAGCTTGATGCTTATCTGTCCATAAGGTGGCACTTATACAAGCATATACTGTAAATGTGTGTGTGTGTGTGTGTGTGTGTATATGTGTTTTGTTGCTGTAGTGACTAAGAACAAGAAACCTGAATCTGCTCTCTTCCTGCAAGTCACACACACACACACACACAACAAAGACACACACACACACACACACACACACAGAGACACACCAATGTAAACCCATCTGTAATGACAGAAATACTTCTGTGATCCGGCAGTGCTGGCAGGACATCCGATTCACCCTCCCAAAAATAGCAGACAGAGTAACACTGTGTGTGGGTTTGTGTGTGTGTGTGTGTGTGTGTGTGTGTGTGTGTGTGTGTGTGTGTGTGTGTGTGTGTGTGTGTGTGTGTGTGCATGTTGGGAGCCAGAAAAGTTGTGAGTTCAATTCTTGGTTTCCACCATTGTGTATTTCAGCAAGGCACTTAACCCCAAATTGCTCCAGGGACAATGGACTTTGTAATATAATTGAAATATATAAGTCACTTTGGATAATAGTGCTAAATTAATAAATGTAAATGTAAATAAATGTAAATTTAGCTCTGGGATGTCAGGGAAGATATGTAGGTCTAGTTGAAATACTGTTTTCCAGATGTGCAAAATTATGGAAAGTCTGGAGGTTTTGCTCAATGTAATACATTTGCAGAAAAGTCTATAATACTAAAAATAGACACTTGTTTTATAAAACATGTAACTATTTACCATTACAAAAATAGACCTTAAATGTGGTTATTTGTAACATTCTATTGTTTTTAAAGCCAAATTGCTATTATTTAAAGACAGGTTGTAATAGCTAAGTGGGAATTTATACTCGAAAGGCAAATGTTATTGAAGACGTCATTAAAGGAATGCATCCTGGTCTGAAACATTCATTAACAATGTAACCATCCAAAGATACAGTTAGAACAGTGAAAACAAGAACATATTAACAAGAACATTATTTATCAATTGTTTAGTTAGACATAACTTGGATGATTATAACAACGCATAACTATCCAAAAATGTTTTATCACCAAATCCCTGAACTGTCCACGTTTGTGACAGGCCAGCAGTAGGCTACAGCTGATTGTTTTCTGTGCTAACATTACCAGTTAGCCATGAGTATTCGTCATACTATGTAGCCTTGGGCAGCCGTGGCCTAATGGTTAAGCGCTTCGGACTTGTAACCGTGTCACGGTTGTCACCTCACTGTCACCTCACTGTGTGTTCACTGTGTGTTACACTAATTCACGGATTTGGATAAATGCAGAGACTGAATTTCCTTCACCCACGGCTGTGTGTGTGTGTGTGTGTGTGTGTGTGTGTATGTGGTGTGTGTGTATATGTGTGTGTGTGTGTGTGTGTGTGTGTGTGTGGGGGGTTTGTGTGTGTGTGTGTGTGTGTATGTGGTGTGTGTATGAATATGTGGTGTGTGTGTGTGTGTGTGTGTGTGCATGTATATGTGGTGTGTGTGTGTGTGTGTGTGTGTGTGTGTGTGTGTGTGTGTGTATGTGGTGTGTGTGTGTGCATGTATATGTGGTGTGTATGTGGTGTGTGTGTGCATGTATATGTGGTGTGTATGTGGTGTGTGTGTATGTGTGTGTGCATGTATATGTGGTGTGTATGTGGTGTGTGTGTGTGCATGTATATGTGGTGTGTGTGTGTCCTTACGTGGGGGTAGTACTCCATGATGAGCAGGTACTCTAGGCGTCCGTCGGCGGCGAGCCTCTCGTCGCCCAGGATGAAGCGGGCGATGTTGTCGTGCTCCAGGAGGGGCGTGCGGTAGATGGAGCGTTCGTTCACAAAGTTCTGCCGGTTGGTGTAGTTAAACAGCTTCACCGCCACCGGCCGCCTTCGAGAAACCCTTATAATCAGCTGAGAGAACCACCAGAGAGAGCCCCAACCAATCAGGAGAGAGGACCAGAGAGAGAGGGAGATACCACGGGAGGAGATAGAGAGAGAGAGGGAGGGAGAGAGAGAGGGGGAGATAGAGAGAGAGGGAGATAGAGAGAGGGAGGGAGATAGAGAAAGAGGGAGGGAGATAGAGAGAGGGGGGAGATAGAGAGAGGGAGGGAGAGAGAGGGAGAGATAGAGAGAGGGAGGGAGATAGAGAAAGAGGGAGGGAGATAGAGAAAGAGGGAGGGAGATAGAGAGGGAGGGAGATTGAGAGAGGGAGGGGAGGGAAAGACGCCAAGGTTCAAAGATAAGTTCAGATAAATAACACAACTCTGTATTGCAAACACAGAAACACATATATTCATACACAGACGCACATATATTCATACACACAGACGCACATATATTCACACACACAGACAGACAGACACACACACACACAGACACACACACAGACACACATATATTCACACACACAGACAGACAGACAAACAGACAGACACACACACACAGACAGACACATAGACAGACAGACAGACAGACAGACAGACAGACACACAGACACACACACACACAGACAGACAGACAGACACACACAGACAGACACACACGCAGACACACATATATTCACACACACAGACAGACAAACACACAGACACACACACACAGACAAACAGACAGACACACACAGACAGACAGACAGACAGACAGACAAACAGACAGACACACACACAGACACACATACAGTATATTCACACACACACAGACAGACACACACACAGACACACACAAACACACAGACAGACAGACACACACACAGACACACACCTCTAGTAGTTTTAGGGTGTCCAGGTCCAGAGAAGGCTCTGAAGCGGCTGCTTCCATCATGTCCATGTTGTGGAGACCCTGCTTACGGTTTCCTGCAGCACAGACACACACACACACAAACACAAATACAGTCAATATGAAGCAAAAAAAGTAAAAAGACTGAGCCTAAATCTGCTGTAGTTGTGGAGGGAAACTAAGCCAACCTTTCTAGAACGCTCTTACATGTATTTCTTTTTCTTTCTCACCTGTTAGCATTCGGTAACCAAAAAATAGCGCCACGATGAGCACCGCTACTATGGAAACAGATGCCAAAGCGATGACTATGGTCTCCTCTGGATACAGAGGTCGTTGATCTGTGCAGAGAGAGAGAGAGGGAGGAAGAGAGAGAGGGAGAGAAAGACAGAAAGAGAGAGAAAGGGAGGGAAAAATAGAGTAAAAATGAGAAAGAGAATTGTAAATGAAAGCAGCATCCTCCAGCCCTGAGGGCCCAGAGGGGCCGAGCATGTCATGCTGCCAGTGAGAGGAACCAGACCAGGGCGGTTTCCCCCAACAGTCCACTACACAACCACTGATAACAGCACAGACTAGGGGTGTAACGGTTCATGTATTCGTACTGAACCGAAACGGTTCATTTACTCTGAGAATACGTGGTATAAAAATACATAAAACTCGTGTGTGGATTAATTAATGTAATGCACAATTACTGTTAAGTACGAGAGTTGCGAGAGTTCTTTAGCGACACCTAACGCTAATCTGTAGCCTCGCCTTAGCTCTGAAGCTCTGATTGGTGCCTATGTTATTTTTTTGTCAGGTCGTCGGTCGATCAGTCAGTAAGAGATAGCAGCACTAAGCGAGTGGTGGCGACCCAAAAGAGTTAGAGGATCTGCTGGTCTCTTTAAGATCGCAAGTTTGAGAACTTCAGTTACAGTAGTACAGGCGAGAGAGTGGTGGATAAGATGAAACTGTGTGTCGGCGTTGTTCAGCAGTTGTTGGGTATGTGAGTGAGTAGAAATATATCGAAAATGCTACACATATTCGAAGCCATCATCCAGATAGGCTACCAATCACTGAAACGAGAAAAAAAAAACTTCCCCTGCGCTTCACCAGCCTTTGGATACACATACAAATAGCGCCAAAACCTATGGCTTAAATTAAATGATTTCATAATGACAGAAAGCTAAGTAAATCGCGTGGTAATTACCTTTATGTTAGGGTAACTTGTAACTTCTCACATGCAGTGTTGCCAACTATTTCAAATGGAAAGTAGCTAAAGCCAGCTCCAAAAGTCGCTAAATGTCGCTAGTAGACGTCACGCACTCATTTGCATATCAATAGAGCTGCACAGTCCCGCCCCCAGTCGATGCCAGATGTAAAAATGCAATGCAATTTCTCCATTGACAATTGCGGTATAAGCCATAAAAACTTAACTGCACGTGGTAGACTTAAAACCAGCTACGGCTGTACTAAGCGATTGTATATGCTCCTATAGACACCAAGAGTTCATGGGGCACTAACCTTGTTTTGAGATAAATGCCTTTTATTCGTGATCTCTTGGATAAGTACTTCATTACCCACAATCCTGAACAATCCCACAATCCCACAGTGATGCCTCTGATTGGTGGAAAGGCCGTTATGGTCATAGTTTGAAACTTTCTCAGCGAAAAATATTGACAAAGATGGCGGAGTCTTTTACTGTCTATGGCGAAAATCTTAATGTGAACGAATATTGGTACTTGTATCAACAAGGATTGGGGTTTATACATCACACGAACTTAGTCAGGGCCAATACACTATCAAATAGACCACTGTAAATGTTAGTTTAAACACTCAAACTTTTCAGGTAGCCGACAGGCTGACCTTTAGCATTTCCGACATTGTATGTCATTACATAATGCAGCTAACATTAGCCTACATGCTGCAACACAGGTATGAAATATATTTTGTTTTAGTGAGTGTCCAAAGGGGTGAAAGCCACTTTAAATCGGGTCACATTATTGACTGTTGTGTGTCCGAGAGTCAGTTTGTGTGTTTTGTAAGGGCCAGCATTAGGGACAAGACCTACAAAGTTGTGGTGAGTTAAGCAGGGAGGTTGGTAACGTTAATGCTGCTAGCAGTGCTAGTTAACATTAGCTAGACTTCTGTAGCCTTCATACTGTATGATTCATATCAATCATTAACCTAGGAATACTTTGTGCATTTAATGAACATTTTGTGTAATAATTCACGGCAAATTAATAAACTGAATATGGCGGTCCAAGAGCAGACCATGCACCAGTCCATGCATCAGCCCGACTGAGCAGTGATGACAGCATAGGATGAGTCAGGTAACGTTACGAAGCACTGCCGTTAATGTTAACCGCTTTCACACACACACACGATATAAAATACACAATGATAAATATAAAATTCAATATCAAACCACTATTATTTACACGATTACTCCCGAAATAACTGCTATTAACTGCACATTCACTATATAAAAAATCACTGTTTGGAGGAAAGGGTTAAAATGCTGTCGCCGGTTGAAATGGCAAAATAAATCGCTGATTTTGCCTATATTATTCAGTGAGGCGGTGGTTTATGGGATAAGTAGTTCCTTCACCGAAAATGAAAATATGTATGTACACAGTCTTGTACCTGTCTTGACTTTTTTTTGATTTTCTCTTCGTTTTTCACCGAAATGATATGTTGTATGCTTATGAGTTATGCCGTAGCTGGTTTTGCCTAAAACATGCTGTAAAACTCTTTAGATGGATTTTTCCAAACGTCCAATGGGACAAATGAATGGGAATCTTACATCCGCACCTAACCGGCATTTTGGCTGTGGGCGGACTGTGCAGCTCTATTACGCCACCAGGTCGTGACACCCCAAAAAAAAAAAAAAAAAAAAGAAAATAAAAACGGTGATGGCCCTTTAATTTCCCTTTACACCTGTTTGCTTTTTTCCTAGGCCTACTCAAATAGGCAACTTTAAGAGCCTAATTTAAATATATTTAATTTAATATATATTAGGGTAATTGGTACACTTTACACTTCTGTACATCTTGTATGGCTACACCAGAATGAGCATTAAGTGGCTGAAAATCAGTAATTTCCAACCTATTCCCAACTGCTGCATTTGCTTTGCACAGCTTAAAGTCTGATTATAACTTCACCATAGGCAACACACAATTTAACCTTACGACAATGGCTATATTTTGGATTTATTTAGTTAAAGGAGAATTCCGGTGTGATATATTGAAACATGATACCGAGTGTGAACGTATGTCACATAGCCCATCTCGGCTTGTCCGCTGCACTCCAAAATCTGGCGCTTGTTAGCCGATGCTACCAACAGCTTTTTCAATGGTGGTGCTTCGGCATCGGGCTAGCCATGCAAATAAATCACTGTTTTACACCATTTACGAGGCTCAATGTATCTCCACACTTCATTGGTAGACTTCGAGGGCCCTGACATTTAAAAAAACGAGACATTGAGAACTTTGAAAAAGCACTGGTAGTTTACTTTACAAGACGATTTATACAGACAGTATCTTCACAAAGTTTAGCGTTTGTAGCCATCTTGAATTTAGTCATGATAAGTCGAGCGGCGGTAAGAATGAACAGGTATGATAAAGGGATCAGATTCCAAAAATAATTCAGTGGAAATGCATGGATTTCAGTTTCTTCCAGTAGCAGCAACTGGAATCTATGCATTTCCACGGAATTATTTTTGGAATCTGACTAGATGTCGCCTTCTGCTTCTCAGCATGCGTCAACACCGCCGCCATCTTGGAGCGGGGATCTGAAGCTCTAAACTAGTTCTCCCGTATTGTCAGTGTTAGCTATTTAGCGACGCTTGGCCATCCCCAGCGATAGAAAACCTTTTTAGCGATTAGCGACAAATTTGGGAACGTCTCACAATGATGGCAAACTCGGTTTCATTGTTGAAACGTCAGAAAATCACCTTTCTCATGGCTTTTTCATTTGTGAATTACAGTAAGCTACATCTCGTTCGCCCAAAGCATTGACCCATGATTTTAAAAGTAACGACTGGCCTATGTAGTAGCAGACCATGTTAAAGCACGGAAGTAAATGTTCTACAGATCTACAGCAACTTCTGGTGAGATTACAACTTACATGAGTCAACGAGACGAGAGGTATGTGGCCTCAACCAGAGCCTGTCTACGGAGATCCTGTATACTTTCATTGTATCGAACCTGGTTGCAGTTCACTCATTGTTCCTCTAGGGGCCGCCGCTAGCTAGTGCAGAACAGAGCCGTATATAGAGAGTGCAGAATGAATGGAAGTCTATAGGGCTAGACGGGTAAAATGTATCTTTATTATCGTCAAAAGCTTAGTTTTCTCTAGACTCGACCATAAACACATGCCTGTCAGTTGGAACAACCCAAAAAACTAGATAGTTGCTTGAGATTTTGACGATTTATGGTGATTTTATTTTCGTTAGATCTTTGCCTAGATTGACGCTAATGCATTATAGAGGAGTGGATCACCGCGGCAAGATGGCGTCTCGATTGACGCATTCGTTCCAATGAACAGCAGTAGTCAAGGCGACATCTAGTCAGTATGTATATCTATGAAGAAACACTAGTAGCAGAGAATGTAAACGGGCTCTGCTATTAGCTAGCCTCTGTGATGGTACTTCAGACTTTGGTTGCTACTATTCACAACTACCACCATCATTATCATCTAGTTTCCAAGGTGTTAGCACAGGTAGATAGATAGATGGATATATAGATAGATACTTTAGTCATCCCGAGGGAAATTTTAATAATTTAAACAGTTTAGTTAGCTGGCTAGCTAGCTAGCAGCTGGCTGAGTTTGTGTAATTTCCTGAAGTGGAAAGAGATTTTGTTCAGGCCTTAATAGATATCCTTTGTTTGAAAATAAATAGTTTCTATTCTTTCCTCTTAATTCCATGTGTTGCAACTCTCGCTGGTAACTTTGTTAACTTATCCAGCAAACTATTAAAAATTCACGACTGTATCTGCAACACTGCAACTCTCGCTTGCCCTCGAACTAGTCCATCTTCCTGTTTCCGCTTTGTCGCGCTCGTCTGAAAAAAAATGAGTGGTGCGCTACCTCGCACTACCTGGTTAAAATCCTGGCGCCAGCAAGATCTACGTCATTTTGACGTCACGGTGTCTCGCTACCGGTCGGGTGCGTCGAGTATGTAGAAGCCCTTACACAGCACAGCCGAACTCACTGCTCACTCAGAAGAGTAAAAAGGGACGTTACATGCCATCACATCAGATTCTCAAAAAGTCTCCAAGAACGCCAGAAAAAGAAGCTAGATTTGTCGCTAGTCGCTTTTCACAAAAAAAGACGCTTGGGGGGTCTGAAATCTCGCTAAATATGGCGACAAAGTCGCTAAGTTGGCAACACTTAACACTTAAATCCTAATTCTATGTAATTTGCACTTTCAGAAATAAGAGATGCTGTAGGCCTATTTTTCAGTTTTATAGCTGATTGTCTTATTTTGTTTACAAGTTACAGATGGAGTCTGGGTACTTATTGTAGGCCTACTGTTTAGCCTACATCTTACACACTTCAGGCTGTTGCAGATAGCTCAGGGAAGAGACTGTATGACACTAGGTGGTACAGCCTGAGACATGTACAATAAAAAAAACATTTTTTGCTTTCTGCATTTTTGTTTTGTTAACTTCGTGCATCAACCGCGTGATGTCCTAACCGAGGTATGAACCGAACCGCGACTTCTGTGTCCCTTGGGGGGTCTGAAATCTCGCTAAATATGGCGACAAAGTCGCTAAGTTGGCAACACTGCTCACACGAGGAGCTGGTAAGTGTTAAGTGCATAGACAGTAAAAGAAAGTGTCAACGCTAACCAGGCTAATAAATAAACCATGCTACGGTGAGTTAACAACGAAGGGCAAAGTCACGTGACCGCTAGTTGTAGTCTGTTTATGAAATGAAAGGAGCAATTTCGTTTTTTTTAAGGCAAAATAGTGTGATATTTTCACAATAAGTAGATTATTACTGTACACACACAGAAAAATATTGAGGCAAATTGTAGACCCTTCCATATACAACTAAACACGGATGTTGAAGGTCTTACTTAAGTAGATTTTTAAAAATCATTATTCTATGTAATTTGCACTTTCAGAAATAAGAGATGCTGTAGGCCTATTTTTCAGTTTTATAGCTGATTGTCTTATTTTGTTTACAAGTTACAGATGGAGTCTGGGTACTTATTGTAGGCTTACTGTTTAGCCTACATCTTACACACTTCAGGCTGTTGCAGATAGCTCAGGGAAGAGACTGTGTGACACTAGGTGGTACAGCCTGAGACATGTACAATAAAAAAAACATTTTTTGCTTTCTGCATTTTTGTTTTGTTAACTCGTACCGAACCGTGATGTCCGAACCGAGGTATGAACCGAACCGTGACTTCTGTGTACCGTTACACCCCTAGCACAGACCCAACACACATCTCTCATGACACAAGCCAATCAACATACTGTCAATTATGAACATGAGAGTAACCGGTTAATACCGTTATTTTTTTTCATTCTTTGACAAGATTTCTGTGCAATATGACTTGGTGAAGTTCAGTTCCAGTCCGCCCATCGGGAGAAATGTAGCCAATCACGATCGTATGCCCAGCCTGTCGTCACGCCATCTGTAGCCTGTCACTCAAAATGATGTAGACTAACAATATCATTTT
>NC_063191.1:27511760-27514260 GCF_017589495.1 Alosa alosa
CGCACAGAGAGAAGAGATGGGAGAGGGTGGTGGGGAGAAGTTATGAATAAACATTTTATTTATTTACTGATTAAATATGTTGCTGATTCTGAGCATGTAGTCAGCAGAGCAGTAGCACTCATGAGCATTTGGTTTTCAATGCAAGGCGTCATGCACACACACACACACTGTAAACACACACAAACTCTTATGCAAACTCTTACTTGAACCTGCTTTAATAAATAATGGGTTGCAGGCACAAGGGCAAACTCAGTCAGACATGTTAACAGTTACACACAAATCAATGCAAACACACACACACACATCGCACAGAGAGAATGCACACACACACACACACACATCACAGAGAGAAGAGATGGGAGAGGGTGGTGGGGAGAAGTTATGAATAAACATTTTATTTATTTACTGATTAAATATGTTGCTGATTCTGAGCATGTAGTCAGCAGAGCAGTAGCACTCATGAGCATTTGGTTTTTCAATGCAAGACGTCATGCACACACACACACACACGGGCAAACAGGCGTGCACGCGGGGAGGTGGGCACGCACACTTACACACACACCCTGCCTTAAAGTCTTCGTTGAATAGTGGGATTCTTGGAGACAGCTTACAGATGAAATGTGTGTATGACTCCAGGCAGTAGGTTTATCAAAAATACAGTAGGCTACACACACACACATACACATACAAACTTGCACTCACACATGCACACACACACACACACGCACAGACACACAACACACACACACACACACACACACTGTAAACACACACAAACTCTTATGCAAACTCTTACTTGAACCTGCTTTAATAAATAATGGGTTGCAGGCACAAGGGCAAACTCAGTCAGACATGTTAACAGTTACACACAAATCAATGCAAACACACACACACACACACACATATACACACACACACACACACACACACACACACACACATATACACACACACACACACACACACACACACACACACACACACACACACACACACACACACTATTTATTTTCTCTTTATTTTCTCTCCCCCAACCCTTGGTGGACAGAAAGGAACACCTGGGCTCAACCCTGCACCTGCTGTGAATCAATTCACACACACACACACACACACACACTTAAGAAAAACTATATTATCATGCATCTGCTAAGTCAGTGTCAAGACAACGGCAATAGAGAGACTCTGACTCTCTGCATTACACACACACATACACACTCATGTGCACACATAAACACAGTCACACTCACACATAAAAACACACAAAACCTTAATCACAATGATTTCATTAGACAAGGTACAAAAGAGCTAGCAAGTGTATGACACACACACACACACACACGCACACACACACAAAATATGTGATTCCCTGAGTGCAACAATAAAAGTCCCAGTCACAGTAGGGGGTTTGTGCAGTGCAGACAGCAGGCACGCGTGGCCATGCCGAGATTACCACTGTGACTGTTTCATCGGTGCTCAATCGTAAACTACTAATGATCTCTGTTATTTGCTGCTGTGTATTTTTATTTGTACATACAGTAAACAAAATATGGATATTATATTGAGTAGTTTACTTGCTTTCATTTCACTTTGGGAAGCTATTTTTAAGATATTGTTCTTTTATCCATTGGTCTTTCATTGCTAACGTTGGCCAGGCATTACTGTTATCTTTGTAAACATAAATGAAAAAAATTAATAAATAAATAACAAACTAGCATACATATAAAAAAGCTAACATAATGGTTTGTATGGAGGTAACTGACACGTGCTAACACCTCACCCTGTGATGTTCCCTCAAATAAGGCTAGTTAGCCTGGGCAAGATGCCTTGTGGTGTTGGGACACCTCCATCTTGCTTGGACATACAGTACCCTCAACTAGGCAGCCCAGGTGATATAGAAATGCAAAAGCCAAACTGTGCCGGGTCGACGAGCCGAAGTAAGACAAGTCCGATACAAACAAGCACAAACATGAGCACAAACAAACGAACAAACACACACTCACACACACACACAGGAGACAAAGTACAAAGATAACAATTTCTAACACGCAATACACAACCATGCATGAAGTCAAACACGGCAATGCAGATATAGTCTATGTACACACATACACACACACAGCACCAGAACATTGCCATCTCTGGCACACATGACCTACACCCCCCTCACATACAAGCATACAAGAGATTAACTCTCACAAACACACTTTCTCCCTTTCTTCCTGGTCTTTTCTCTCTCTGACTCTCTCTCTCTCGGCTCTCTCTCTCTCTCTCTCTCTCTCTCCTCTCTCTCTGTTATGTAAATCCAGCTCAGAGCCCAGTCAGACTCCGAACTCAAGATCATAATGGTCCTCGTCTGTCTTCCACCACAGAGCGCCGCCACAACACATAGAAACACAAATCGCTCACACACACACACACACACACACACTCTCCCCGTCTCCTGTAAATGTCTTTGCTGTACTGGGAAATGTAATCTTGTCAGACTTGTGATATCTCAGTA
>NC_063191.1:27516760-27519260 GCF_017589495.1 Alosa alosa
CTGTTCATTCTTACTCGTTGCTCGACTTATCGCGGACTAAATTCAAGATGGCTGCAAACGCTAAACTTTGTGAAGATACTGTCTGTATAAATCGTCTTGTAAGTAAACTACCAGTGCTTTTCAAAGTTCTCAATGTCTCGTTTTAAATGTCAGGGCCCTCGGAAGTCTACCAATGAAGTGTGGAGATACATTGAGCCTCGTAAATGGTGTAAAACAGTGATTTATTTGCATGGCTAGCCCGATGCGGGCACCACTATTGAAAAAGCTGTTGGTAGCATCGGGCTAACTAGCTTCAGATTTTGGAGTGCAGGGGACAAGCCGAGATGGGCTATGAGACATCGCTCACACTCGGTATCATGTTTCAATACACTTTAGGTCAATATCACACCGGAATTCTCCTTTAAAAGATGGGTAGGCTACATATATGGACGTTTAAAAGCTTTTCAAAAGTGCATGTGTTTGTCGTGTCGGGGGTTCCCCAGGAGTTTTTTTGAAATTCTGTCTACTTAACACACCAGTTTAACGCAGTTTGGGAGGGACAGAAATACTTTTAGCCTATAACAAGCTGGCTCATGTGACGTGAACATGGCTACCTTATGCATTATCACTACACTACATGGAGACATATCTCACGTTAACAAGGGAGAAAACATAACATAGACTATTATATGTGCGAATGGGTTAGCACAAACTTAGCTGTTGGTGAACGGAGATGCAGATCACTAATTCATTTCTTTGCGCCACAGCCCATGTTCTGCGTTCGCTCAAATGAGACAAGTGAAATACATGTTTTTAAAGCCGTTTCATTTCCAGGCTATTTGCTACGATATTTACCTGCTATGCCTTCTGTTTTCATGGACAGTTACACTACAGGAATCCACGTCATTCATTTATCGTTGCTTCAATCCTACCCACGTTATCTCCAGAGTTTGTATGATAAGTTTGTCAGTCAGTTTCAGCCTCTCCTCTAGCTCCTCTACACCCGTTGGGATTTATTACGTTTGTTACATTTTGTTACACTTTAGAGTTGGAGAAGACAAAGGGGGCCTCTGCATGGATGTAATTGTAGAGCAGTACGATGTGCTCAATTATTTAGGCTAGGTCCAGAGTAGGCTAATGACGCCGCGAATACGGACACGCCGTTTATTATTATTGATTATCATATTATTATTAGGAGGCCCCTCATTGGTAGAGGACCCTGGGCTGAAGCCCAGGTAAGCCCCTTCATTAAGGCGCCAGTGCACAGGGCATATGCTTATGCATATGCTTTTGGGTGTGTGTGAGTGTGTGTTTGCTTGATGGTATGTGTGTATGAGTGTGTTTGTTTGCATGTGCTGGTGTGTGATAGTGTGTTTGTGAGGACCTGTATTAACACTAGAACCTCTCTGCAGTAAAAACAGCAGA
Source organism: Alosa alosa (assembly GCF_017589495.1). Taxonomy (NCBI): domain Eukaryota; kingdom Metazoa; phylum Chordata; class Actinopteri; order Clupeiformes; family Clupeidae; genus Alosa; species Alosa alosa. Next base: position 27,518,165 of record NC_063191.1, read on the forward strand.
AAACTGCAGATGACACACACAAGTGAACACACGCACACACACACACACACACACACACACACACACAGACACACACACAGACACACAGACACAGACACACACACACACACACACACACACACGTTTTGGCCGTTGTGTGCTGATGCTGCCCAAGCAGTCTATCACTGTGCTCAGCTCACATGTATAATTCAGATATAAAAGATCAATTCTCAGCACCTGACTGCAGTTGCATATAATACAATACTTAGCAAAAACATCACAATACCCTCCTGATCCATTTCTCTCAGGACTAATGGATCAGGTCACGGGCAGAACGAGGGATAGAGAGATTCATGGATGGAGTGAGAGAGAGAGAGGGAGAGATGGATAGACTGGTTCATGGTCCAGCGGAGAGGACCCTCCAAACCCTTTCTCTCTCACTTCATCCATGAATCTATCCCTTTCTCTCTCACTTCATCCATGAATCTCTCTATCCCTTTCTCTCTCACTTCATCCATGAATCTCTCTATTCCTTTCTCTCAACCATTGCACACTTTACCTATCTTTCCTCCCCTCTTCCTGGTCCCTCTCTCTATAGAAAAAGGGCTTATTTTAATTTTCCTATAAAGTTTATCAATGTGTGTATGTGTGTGTGTGTGTCTGTGTGTGTGTGTGTTTATTTGTGTCTGTGAATCTTTGTTTATTTGTTCACACCACACAGTCAGAGAAAGAGAGGGAGAGGAGAGAGTGGATGCTTGTGTGTGTGAATGTGTGAGTGCATGCATGTGTGTGTGTGTTTATTTGTGTGTGTGTGTGTGTGTGTGTGTGTGAGAGAGCATGTGAGCGTGTTGTGTGTATGTATGTGTGTGTGTGTGTGTGTGTGTGTGGTGTGTGTGTGTGTGTGTGTGTGTGTGTGGTGTGTTTGTGTGTGTGTGTGTGTGTGTGTGTAGTGTGTGTGTGTGTGTGTGTATTTGGGGGCATGGTGTACCCTCTTCTGCTACTGTTTATGTTTCAGGCTCAAGGTCGCTGTGCAAGCCAGAAGCAGAAACCCTGGAGAACCATCAGCAGTAACACACACACACACACACACACAGCATGTCTCTCTCTCTCTCTCATC
>NC_063191.1:27524260-27544260 GCF_017589495.1 Alosa alosa
TGTCTGAAACCCCTTCTAACACACTCAGCTCCCCTAAAACACTGGGGGGTCCCAAAGCAGATTTGGCTTAGAGAAGGAAAGAGACAGAGATAGATAGAGAGAGAGAGAGAGAGAGAGAGAGAGATTCTTCAATGTGAAAGAAATAAGTACAAACTTGTTCTTAACTGATCACCCAAACTCTGAAATAAGAACAAACTTGTTCTTAAAGGAACCGTATGTAAGAAATGTATTTCAAATATAGCTGCAAGCAGCAATGCAGGGGCCTAGCAGTGCGCTATAGCAGGAATGGCATTGCCATGGCATGAGCAAGCACTCACAGTAAGTTTGATGGCAATTGGATAAGAAATAAGCTCATTTACTTTATTACAGCGCCCCTAGAGGCCAAATTGCACCAATGTCCTTGTGCATTCTCACAATCAGCTACCATGTCCCTCTACCAAGTTTGGACTTCATACACCAAAGTGTTGCTGAGATGTGAGCTCACTTTCTTTATTGCAACACCCCTAGAGGCCAAATGAGATTGCATGTCCTCACAATCAGCTACTAAGTCCCTGTATCAAGTTTGGATATCATACATCAAATGAAATTTGTAACCACTGAAACTTTTTCGTAACAAAATCAAATGTCGGAGGTCCAACATGGCGGAAAGTGCGGGATAGGGGTCGATGAACTCGGTATGGTCCAAGGATTCAGACGCTACCTAAATTGTGAAAATCAGACAAAAGAGTCAAGGATCACGCGCATGAACGCATGTCCAACATTGATGGTGGCGCTAGAGCGTCCAATGTGTATGCATAAAAAATGTTGTGAGTGATTGGGACAGTGTCTAGACTAATGGAATTTTTTTGTTATATTAACTCAAAGCGTCTTCGAGATGTTAGTCCACTTCCTGTTTGGTGGCTTCGTCATCATATTTGATTGGCTGTCACGGGCAAACAAACTTGAAATTGAAAAATCTGACAAGTATCGTTTGTGCAACTCGGGCAGATCATCTCCCCCAAGTTCCGTGAAAGTCGGATGAAATTTGTGACCGCTGAAACTTTTCGTAGAGTTTGGACTAAATCCACTATGGCGGAGATCCAATATGGCGGAAAGTGACATAATAGGAAGTCATTGAACTCGGTCCAGTCAGGGATTCCAACAGTGCCTGATTTGTGGAAATCGGACCTTAGCGTTCAATGGTCACATGCATGAATGCAATCCAGGTTTGAACCGTTGGTGGCGCTAGAGTGTTGGGCATAGAGTACTGTAAATTGATACTCTCCGCTTCGCTGCTAGGCCTCCAATTAATCATAAAATGGCCCTGATATGTCACTAGACATTAAGAAATCATGTTCATTTCAAATACTTATATCACTGACAACAGTAGACCGGCCAGGATATTGTCATTTAAAGTTGATCAGTTGATGTTTGTGTTTTGTCATGTCATGTTGTTTTGGCCTGATCGCCACCCTCCACCTATCTACTAATCACAAAGTCAGTAGTGTTTAGGCATCCGGGTTGTCAACCTGGAAGGAGTCAGGGGGAGGGAGGGATACACTGCTCTACAGTAATTTGAAAGTGATTGCAGTACCGGTTTTGGCCACAATCTTTCATATGGTTCCTTTAACTAATCACCCAAACTCTGAAATAAGAACAAACTTGTTCTTAACTAATCACCCTCTCAAACTCTGAAGCCCTTGGCCATGAAAACAGCCCTCCTCTCACGAGGGGAACCTTCAGCAGCTTTGGCAGTTCAACACATTTCACAATGTCATAACCTGAGGGACTACAGCATGGCCTAAAGGTTCACATGCTTCATATTTCTATAAACTTTCATAATGTGGATTATCTGCACTTTTGACTTTTTATTTCATTTTTTGTATTTGTTGTTCTGTTGTATTATTCTATTGTTATGTGATGCTAGTAAGTGATGAAGTGACCTGAAGTCTGTAAGTCTACACATAGACCCTTGGATTTCTGTTCTTCTTCATCCTTTATATGATAATCTCGCAATACAAATGTCTTGCTTTTTCATGCCAATAAAGCCTCTTCAATTGAATTGAGAGAGACAGAAACAGAAGGGGAGAGAGAGAGAGACTATATATGGAAGGGGAGAACCTGTCTGAATACCTGTCTACCTGCTCACCCTAAACCTTGTGTGTGTTCTTCTCTCTCTCTCTCTCTCTCTCTCTGATTCTCTTTGTATGCATGTGTGTGTCTGTGTGTGTGCATGAGTGTGTGTGAGTATAGTGTGTGTGTCTGTGTGTGTGTGTGAGAGTGTGAGTGTGTGCGCATGTGTGTGTGTGTGTGTGTGTGTAAAGTATGATTGTTGGTATCCCAGTCTAAGTGGCTTATGTGGGTGTTATGGAACGTCATGTAAATCCATATTTGACCAGATTGGAACGTGATCCAGGCACAACAACTAGCACTGCCAGCACCACTGATGTGACCCACATACGGCCCTGATGTGGCTCATATATGGCCCTGATGTGGCCCACCTATGGCCCTGATGTGGCCCACATATATATAGCTCTAATGTAGCTCATATATGGCTCTGATATAGCCTACCTATGGCTCTGATGTGGTCATGATGATGTCTTATTTTTCTAGAGATCGATCATGGTCCTTTTCTCAAACAGATTCCGTATGAAGTAGAGTTTTTTTTTGGCAACAAACAAAGGACCATCTCGGCATTCACAAATAAGCCAGCAGAGGGTTGGATTGCCAGACAGGTCACGTGATCTCCTTGTTACGATTTCTTTCCTGATCTGACAAGGACGAGGCCTTGATCTGACCCAGATCTGGCTCTGATACGGCCCTGAGGCGGCCCACACTCGGCCCTGATCCGTTCTGGTGTCGTGTGATGTGGCTGATGGGGTGGTGTGATGTCTGCCGCCGTCACCATCACTAACAGAGGATGGCTTGACATTTACACATCTATAGGTCGGACAGGCTGGGTCAGGTCAGAGTCAGACACACACACACACACACACACACACACACACACACACACTACATGTCTTCCATCAATCGCTGCCATTGCCAGCAGCGGAGCATGCCCACCATTATGACTCCTTTTATGTGGTCGGGCCTTGAAAGAGAGCAGATTATGAACACATGTACACACACACACACACACACACACACTCAATATCATGCGCACATATAGTACGCACATTTAGGTAGACAACCGCTACAACACATACACACAACAACAACAACACCAACAACACCACCACATTACATTTATACACACTTAAAGCGCTTCACAGTGACGGGGAACACACACACGAACACACACACACACACACACACACTCACACTCACACACACACACTAATACGGAGAGGGCTCTGTGACCTTGAAGCATTGCAGCCCAGTCTGTGTCTTCCTAAAGAGAGTGTGGGAGGAAGAAGAATGCATAAAGAAGAAGCTCTCCACTCTCTCCCTCCTCCCTCCTCCTCTCTCTCTCCTCCTCCCTCTCTCCCCTCTCTCTCCCTCCTCCTCTCTCTCCCTCCTCCCACAGCTTCCTCTCTCTCTCCCTCCCACAGCTTCCTCTCTCTCCTCGTCCCACAGCTTCCTCTCCCTCTCTCCTCGTCCCATGAAGCTTCCTCTCTCTCTCCCCTCTCTCTCCCTCCTCCCACAGCTTCCTCTCTCTCTCCCCCCTCTCTCTCCCTCCTCCCACAGCTTCCTCTCTCTCTCCCTCCTCCCACAGCTTCCTCTCTCCCCTCTCTCCCTCTGTTCTCTCTCTCTCCCCTCTCTCCCCTCCCTCTGTCTCCCCCTCTCGTTCTCTCTCTCTCTCTCTCCCTCTCTCTCTCTCCCCCCTCTCTCGCTCGCTCTCTTTTTCTCTCAGGACCATGAGCTGTGTGCATGAATATCTCCAGTAGTTTGTTTTTGTCTTTTCAATCATGTTTTTTGTTTTGTTTTGTTTGTTTCTTTTATCTTGTCTTGATTTCATATTCAATGGTTTCCTCTTACAGTAATGGGGAAAAAAGTTCATCGTTCTCTCTTCCTTTCTGCTCTCCCTTTTCCTGTCTTTTCCTGGCTCTTCTTCTGATCCCTCGTTCCCAGCGTCGCGACACGAGCAGAACCACAATCAGCCGACGTGCGACGGAGCCAAATCACCACGGAAACCATTTAACCTCCAATCCATCTCTCTGTTCCACCCTGGCTCACGGCCAAGGCGATATCACACACACACACAACAACACAGACACACACACACACACACAACAACACAGACACACACTAAACACACACACACACACACAACAACTAAACACAGACACACACTAACACACACACTCACACACACACACACTAACATATGATAGAGGAGAGGGGAAAAGAGGACAGGAAAAAACAAATGAACAGAGGAGAGGAAAACAGAGAGAGAGAGAGACATCAGTGGCACAGACAGGCTTATTTCCGCATAGCTGTGCAGACAGACATCATTAACATTCTTTCTTTTCTTGTCTTTCTCTCTGTCACTCCCTTCGCTCTCTGCTTGACTGACATCATTTAACATGAGGAATGAAGTAATAAATTATAATTAATTATATAAACAGGGGCGACACACACACACACACACACACACACACACACACACACACACACACACACCCACACACACACACACACACACACACACACACACACACACACACACACACACACACAAACACACACTTCTCTCCCTGAGTAACTGTATGCCCCAGTACATTAAATGACCACAATAGGGGTATATCTAAAGACACACGCACACACACATCAAAAGCTCTGACTCAGTTATCAAGATGTTCCATCACAGAGACTACGCACAGGCAAGTCTCTTTCAGACTACTATTAGTCATCAAGTGTGTGTGTGTGTGTGTGTGTGTGTGTGTGTGTTTGTGTGTGTGTCTAAAGCACTCATAAATAAACAATAGTAAACACTAGAGAGGCAGGAGGGGAGAACTGCAGATGAAAGGGATTGCATGAGTCATTCAGATGAAGTGAGAGAGAATGGGGGATAGACAGAAAATCAGGGATGGACAGATTGTGGTTAGACGAGTGGAGAGGAAGCAGAAAGTGTGTCTGTGTGTGTGAGTGTGTGTGTGAGAGAGAGGAGGAGAGAGAGGGAATTATGGGTGATGAAGAGGAGGATAATGAAACTTCATCAAGCACTCTAGACAAAAGGGGAGGACAATTACCACTCCTCTACATCAACCTATCATCACGAGAGAGGGATAAGAGAAGGAGAGAGAGAGTGAGGGATGAGGAGGAGAGAGAGGGAAAGAGGGGAGAAGTAGAGAAAAAAGAAAAGGAGGGAAAGGTGGAAAACCAGAGAAGAAAAAGGAAAGAGTGAAAGAAAGCGAAAGAGAAGAGAGTATGTGTGAAGAGAACAGGATGAAGAGAGAGAGAAATAGAGAGAGAACAGGATGAAGAGAGAGAAATGGAGAGAATGGAGAGAGAACAGGATGAAGAGAGAGAGAAATGGAGAGAGAACAGGATGAAGAGAGAGAGAAATGGAGAGAATGGAGAGAGAACAGGATGAAGAGAGAGAGAAATGGAGAGAGAACAGGATGAAGAGAGAGAAATGAGAGAATGAGGAGAGAATAGATGAAGAGAGAGAGAAATGGAGAGAGAACAGGATGAAGAGAGAGAAATGGAGAGAATGGAGAGAGAACAGGATGAAGAGAGAGAGAAATGGAGAGAACAGGATGAAGAGAACAGGATGAAGAGAGAGAGAAATGGAGAGAGAACAGGATGAAGAGAACAGGATGAAGAGAACAGGATGAAGAGAGAGAGAGAAATGGAGAGAGAACAGGATGAAGAGAACAGGATGAAGAGAGAGAAATGGAGAGAGCACAGGATGAAGAGAGAGAGAAATGGAGAGAGAACAGGATGAAGAGAGAGAGAGAGAAATGGAGAGAGCACAGGATGAAGAGAGAGAAATGGAGAGAGAACAGGATGAAGAGAACAGGATGAAGAGAGAGAGAAATGGAGAGAGAACAGGATGAAGAGAACAGGATGAAGAGAGAGAAATGGAAGAGCACAGGATATGAAGAGAGAGAGAGAAATGGAGAAAGGAGAACAGGATGAAGAGAACAGGATGAAGAAGAGAGAGAGAGAGAACAGGATGAAAGAGAACAGGATGAAGAGAGACAGAAATGGAGAGAACAAGGATGAAAGAGAGAGAAATGGAGAGAGAGAACAGGATGAAGAGAGAACAGGATGAAAGAGAGAGAAATGGAGAGAACAGGATGAAGAGAGGAAGAAACGGAGAGAATGGAGATATTACAGGATGAAAGAGAGAGAAATGGAGATAACAGGATGAAATATATATAGAAATGGAGAGCAAGATGGAGAAAGATTAAATGGGGAGAGAGAGAGAATGAGATGGAGAGAGAGAAATAGGAAGAGAGAGAGAGAGAATGAGATGGAGAGAGAGAAATGGGAAGAGAGAGAGAGAGAGAATGAGATGGAGAGAGAAATGGGAAGAGAGAGAGAGAGAGAATGAGATGGAGAGAGAGAGGATGAGGGAAATCAGGCAAATCGAAGGCAATTTAGCTGTGAAGCGTCATCCACTTTCTACAACTAGATGTACCGTGATAGCTGTACAAAAATATGACCGCCGGCCAGTCCTGTACATCCGCTCCACCTAAAATAAATCACACTTCAATTTGTCTCCATATTTTACTCCATCCCCCCTTTGAAACTTTTGTGTATGCTTGTTTGGCATGCCTGAGGTGGTGTGTGTCGCGGCTGCACAGAAAGTCTACTGGTGCTGAAAAGGTGAATAGATTGTAGAATAGCCAAAGAAGATGTAGAATTGTTATAAAACCTTTAAAATCTCTAAAACAATCACAAGTAGGGCAGTTCATCACAGTTCATCCATTGCAACTGGATTGATGAAAGGTCACTTACACCTGTAGGCTGCATTGTATTTGGGAAAAGCAAAAGGTATCAGCATAATGTTATTTATTTATTTATTTTTTATGTATTTATAAACAAAACATCTCTGTCAGTTCCATGCCAGTTTTCAACAGCTATCAAAAACAAAGGTCATTTTTGGATGGATGGATTTTTGTGAATGTTTCTTCTTCTACATAAGATTTTAGTCATCTTTAGTTCATGTAATACTTTATTGTCAATGCACAAATTAAGTAACAGTAGTCTGAAACGTTATTGTTAATGCACAAATTAAGTAACAGTAGCCTAGTCTGAAACGAAATGCTGTTTTACATCTAACCAGTGGTGCAAATAACTGACATGTCCAAATGGGCCTTGATGAAATGCGCCGCTAGACTGTTCATACACATTTTAACGGGCCAAAGTTGAAGAGCTTTTGTCCTATATTGTTAGTGCAAATATAGGCTGATTCATGTTCCCTGCATTGTTTAACTGAGGTCCATGGCTAGTCTGGCTTTCATCAGACCAAGCTCAATCTTTAAGAAATCAAAAATAAATAGCGGGCAGATCAGGCTGGTTCACCCAGCCTAGTCCATAGGCACCCGGATATTGTTTAATTTTCCTCGATTGAGATATACACGCTCTGGCTATTCTAAATGCAAAATGCATCAGGGAGTTATGACAAAACGGTCACTAACAAACTAGATCCTAATAGAAAGTTGTTAGCTTCCCTAAGCTACAGGTAGGATTATAAGGCCTATTGACAACATAAATTGTCAATAGGCTATGCTGGCTTACACAAATAAAATCTCCTTTGAAACCAATGGCTTACGCCTTACAGTATCAAGCGGACTTAAACTGTCATATCGCGGGCGAAAGTTGTAATAACATTCACGCAGCTCCATGAGTCAAGGAAAGCCAATGAAGTAGCCACTTCTAAATGGGACCCACTACACAGTAGCTTAAGGTGTTTTGCTAAAGCAGCCATAATGAAATGAAGGTGTCATTGTTTGATATTCACACACACGCTTTTTAATTTCACAGACTACAACTACCAAGCTGTAATCAAAGCACATCGATTCCCCTCACACCCTGCACGACTTAAAACAAAATAAACAGGGCGCCTCAGTCTCACGCATGTATAGGCAAAACTGTATCAGACCGGGTGTAACGTTGGTAAATCTTCCATTGCACAGAATGATTTTGTAGCACGGCAATAAATGACAGTCGAAAAGATACAAACAGTGCTGCTATACATTTGCTTGGTATAACCGCATTTATAGTTTTCTACAAATGCAATAAATCAAATGCCTCCATCACTCAACCAACGCTTAACGTAACATTACCTAGGTCCTTATTGATATTACAAGATTAACGCATCTGCAGTAAAACCAAGCATGTCCGATAAACATCCTCAGATTTATTTCGCTTCAAGAAGAAATGGGAATTACACTTCATGTGAACATCGCCCCTATCCTTATTAGATGTTCGCTAAGTAAATTACAGTCCCGTATGAAGGCCCATTGTTTTTCCAACCCACTTTTAACTTCCAACAAAATTACGCCTCACTGCAACGATGCCATCTAGTGGACAAACGACTACTCGCCAATACTGAAAATGCAGCCATGATGATGATGATGAATATTTATTTTGGCTTTCTTTAATCCTACTGATTTTCATTTTTTACAAGGGCAAATCACAAATGAGTGATTATGAGCCAGGGTTGATGTGGGCCCTTGAGACCAACATACCATAAAAGATTCACAGAGAACTGTGTCTGCCCTACCCTCCTTTCGGGGGTCCAGTCCAGCTGGGGCTGCAGATGAAAAACTAAAATGACGGTTCCATGCTATCCATGTGGGGTACATGCTCACCAAGTTTTGTGTACCGGTCTTTCAGTGTCCCGAACTTTGTTGGTGTAATTACAAAATGTACACATAAATTATTTTATTGTAAGGCCCCCCATGAACGAAAAAGTACACAAAACTTGGCATGCATTCAGAGGGTGTCATAATGATCCTACACTTTTAATTTCGCGGCAGTTTTGACCTTGTCAGCCAGAGATATTGAGATGAAAAACACCTAATTTTTGCTTTTTAATTTTTAACTAGGTGGCGCCATACATGAAATAAGTGGTAATGGGATGGGCTGACATGCCCCCTTAAGACCAACATACAAAAAGGTGGGACCTCCTAGGCCCCACGGTTCTCGAGATATTCACAGAAAACTGTCTCCTCGCCACCTACAGGCCAGTTGGTGTATAGTAACATAAATTAATTTATTGTGTGGCCCCCATGAACGGAATTCCACAAACTTGGCGGCATACAGAGGGTGTCATAATGATCCTACACTTCCAATTTCATGCAGTTTTGACTATGTTAGGTCACAGATACCTTCAATTACACCACACTCATTTTTACTTTTTGTGTTTAACTAGGTGGCGCTTTATACATGAAATGAGTGGTTATGGAATGGGTTGACATGGCCCCTTGAGATCAACATACAAAAAAAAAATGGTCCTCCTAAACCCTACGGTTTTCGAGATATTCACAGAAAACTGTGGTCTGCCCTACCCTCCTTTCGGGGTCCAATTCAGCGGGGGCTACAGATCAAAACGAAAACGATGGTTCCATGCTATCCATGTGGGGTTACATGTCCACCAAGTTTTGCGGTACCCTCGGTCTTTCAGTGTCCCGGAATCATTGACGGAAATTGGGCATGCGAAAAGAAAAAAAAAAAAAAAAAAAAAAAAAAAATTCTGACTAAACCTATATGTTTGCGCCGGGCGGTCATAATAATGACCACTGCAGACAGCAAATAGTCCAGCCTGACATACATCGACACACACACACACACACACACACACACACACACACAGGTGCCGCATGTGTGTGTGAGAGCGGAGTGTGTGTGTGTGTGTGTGTGTGTGTGTGTGTGAGCGGCGTGTGTGTGTGCGAGTGTGTGTGTGTGTGTGTGTGTGTGTGTGAGCATGTGTTGATGTGTGTGAGCGTGAATGTGTGAGCGTGAGTGTGTGTGTGTGAGCCGCAGGTGTGAGTGAGCGTGAGCGTGTGTGAGCCGAGTGTGAGTGTGTGAGCGCGTGTGTGAGTGTGCGCAGTTTGTGTGAGTGAGCGGAGTGTGTGTGTGTGTGTGTGTATGCGTGAATGAGTGTGTGTGTGTGTGTGTCTGGCACCTCATCTCTGCCTGTTGGGTTGAGATGAAAGTTTAACACATTGCGAGTGACACACAGCTCTATAATGCACCCCTCCCCCTTCCAACCCTCCCCCCCCCAGGGGCCAAATCCAACCAGACCAGACGGTGAACGAAGAGGGGGGGTCATAAAGAGGTCAGGGCTGATGAGTGTTCACAGGGCCTGTCTGCTCTGACTCCTCAGACCCAGTCTGAGAGGGTTCACTGTGGCTTTCTACTCACTCGCTGCTCTCACTATCCGGCTGCTCAACTCTGCGCTCGCAGTGCTGTACCGATACTGCGGTGCCAAAGCCTACATTTATCATACCGTCTATATTTACTTCATACCACTATTAAAAGGAAACTGCATAAGTATAATTATAAGTAAGTATGTATAATCTTTTGATCCCGTGAGGGAAATTTGGTCTCTGCATTTATCCCAATCCGTGAATTAATGAAACACACTCAGCACACAGTGAACACACAGTGAGGTGAAGCACAAACTAATCCCGGCGCAGTGAGCTGCCTGCAACAAGAGTGGCGCTCGGGGAGCAGTGAGGGGTTAGGTGCCTTGCTCAAGGGCACTTCAGCCGTGCCTACTGGTCGGGGTTTGAACCGGCAACCCTCCGGTTACAAGTCCGAAGCGCTAACCAGTAGGCCACGGCTGCCCCCTCAAGAAATGAAATGCATTGTACTGAGTGGACGTAAAGTGGTTATCAAAGGAGGAAACATAAACCTGTTTGGCTGTCTTTCAGAGCGGCAACCTATACCATCCCCGACCATTATCTGATCAGCCAGTGCCAGTCAGGACTTGCCGTGCTCCAGAATGAGCATATGCCTCTTCGATGGCTCTGTGAGTGTGGCTATGCGGGATTGGCTGACCCTGAGCATGTGGCTTTGTGATTGGCTGGGTTTGAGTGTGGCTCTGCATGATCACCTGACCCTGAGCATGTGCCTCCCAATAGCTCTGTGAGTGTGGCTCTACATGATTGGCTGACCCTGAGCATATATCTCTGCATGATTGGCTGGTTTTAAGCGTGGCTCTTTCGTGATTGGCTAGGTTTGAACATGGCTCTGTATGATTGGCTGGGCTTGAACTACTTCAGGGGGCCAGAGGACAGACCATCAGCTCGGCGGCCCCTGGGAGGGGACACCTCGCTGTGGACACGACTAGAGCCAAACCGCTGCGCCCAGGGATGACAACAGGCCATCACTACATGTAGAATCAGACCCACAGCCAAGCTATAATACTCAGAGATGACAACAGGCCATGTAGAATCAGACCCACAGCCAAGCTATAATACTCAGAGATAGGGCTGTCACTTTACTTTCGATTGGACCAAACAACACAAGTTTCGAAAACTAAAATAGGGAATCAATTTTAACCAAATATGTACACTATTAATTTTAAACGAATTAAACAAATAAAAAGGATAGATGTAACAAAATTCACAAACAAAAAATATAAGAATATAAAAAAGAATTCAAGTGCAGTAAGCATTGCGAAAGCTAAAAAGAAAATTCCCACCAATTTTACGCACCGGAAACAGCTGTTTCAATCAGCTGCTGTGCTGCTCGTGTTTTGCCAAAAAATGGAGGACAACGCGATCAACCTGTGCGACATGAGAGAGACGAGTGATAGGCCCTAATAACTTGAGGAGTTCGATGTGGAAGTACTTCGGATTTTTGGCATATCAAACTATGGAGAAGAACAAAGCGGTAGACTATGCAAACTGTGCAATCGAGTTCTAAGCAGGCGAAATTTGTTTGACATTTCTAATCGTAAACACAGACACAGCCACGTTGAAGCCTGCAGCAGTACTGCAGGCACGAAACTTTACGCCAATAAATCATCAGAAATATTGCTGGCTTGCGTCTACAAGCGCCCTCTTTACGTTCGTCCTAATGCCTGTTAGTTGTTTGTGAATTGGCCTATATTTGCCGTTGGAAATGGAAACGTCTTTAGACATGGAAAATCGATTTTACAATCGATTCAACGAACACTTATGTCTCAAAAATCGAACAGGATTTTTTCACAAAAGTGACAGCCCTACTCAGAGATGACAACAGGCCATCAGTACACATGTGGAGCCAGACCCCAGGCCAAGCTATCAAAAGTAAAAACGGCATATCATCATGAAGCCACAACCACACCCAAGCCCTAATACTCGGCAAACAAACATGACTATGATCATAGAGCCACACCTGGATTATAAACTGTTGTCCACTGCATGGCACTGTCTTTGACTTGAGGTGACTTGAATTGCCTCGACTCTACTCATCTTTTTCAGTTTTCCACTGGTCGATATTTGTGGATGGCATCTGATATCTGGTTTTTCACTACCTCTGTCTCAGTTCCGAGCGAACTACGGTGATGCGAAAACGCTGCAGCCTAGTTATTTGTGAAAAAGAATCGTCATTGTCACTGTGTCACCCGAGCGTAAGCCTGAGCAGTCAGTCACCCTCTCCAAAGTACTGGACCGAACATGGTCCTCGACCCTTAGGAAATGACAGCACTCCTTTCCAAAGTAAACACTGACCCCTAACTAAGCACTGTACTTCACCTAATTAAAGGAGAATGCCGGCGATTTTCCACATAGATCTCTGTTGAAGCACTGCAGCTGCCTGGGAGCTTGAGCTAGGTAGAACCGATCGTTCACATAGATCTCTGTTGTAGGTAGAACCGATCGTCCACATAGATCTCTGTTGTAGCACTGTAGCTGCCTGGGAGCTTGAGCTAGGTAGAACCGATCATCCACATAGATCTCTGTTGTAGGTAGAACCGATCGTTCACATAGATCTCTGTTGTAGCACTGCAGCTGCCTGGGAGCTTGAGCTAGGTAGAACCGATCGTCCACATAGATCTATGTTGTAGGTAGAACCGATCGTTCACATAGATCTCTGTTGTAGCACTGCAGCTGCCTGGGAGCTTGAGCTAGGTAGAACCGATAGTCCACATAGATCTATGTTGTAGGTAGAACCGATCGTCCACATACATCTCTGTTGTAGCACTGCAGCTGCCTGGGAGCTTGAGCTAGGTAGAACCGATTGTTTTCATCAACAGTTCACGGTGACCTCAAGACAGTACACGGTGGCCTCGAGAAACAGAGATCTATGTGAAAAATTTCTGGACTTCTCCTTTAAAGACCAAACTAAAGACTCAAATAGAACAGCCCTAACACCAAAATCAGACACAATACACCAAGTTTCCCAGATATGGATCAAGTCTAGTCCTCACTAGAAGTCCTCAGCAAAACTTTAATGGAAATATCCAGTGAAAAACAGCTTCCAAAAACACACTATAGGCTTCATCCATAAGGCCTGTGCCTGGCTGCAAAAAACCCTCAATGTGAGATACTGCATCCTGTCCGTTTGACAGAGCAGTGGGTCTCTACTGGTCAGCAGATGGTGTGGCCCCCTGGCCCATGATGCACTGGGGTCAGGTGGCCATATTGTCTTGCTGGGCCACCAGAGCGACCAGAGAGGTGGGCAATATGGGGGCACAAAGACGGACAGCATGGGGCAGAGGGCTTGGTACATATGTACACACACACACACACACACAGCTCTCTCACACACACACACACACACAACACACACACACACACACAAATGCATGCGCGCACACACACACACACAAACAGACACACGTACACACCCTCTGGTGGGTATGGAGAGTGGTATGGGCCGAGCAGAGAGAGGAGCCAAGCCCAGCAGGAGCAGCTGCCCCTGGGGAGGAGGAGGAGGAGGAGACCCTGGGACATTACACCTGCCACCAGAATTTAGACACACACACCCACAAATACAAACATGCACACACACACACAGTCTGAGGTGGATGATTACACCTACTAGCAGAATTTAAACATACAGACTTATAGACACACACACACACACACTCCATCTCTCTCTCTCACACACACACACACACACACACACACACACACACACACACACACACACACACACACACAGTCTGAGGTGGAAGCCTAAACCTATGCCTACTACCAGACTTATAGACACACACACACACTTATAGACACACACAAACACCATCTCTCTCTCTCACACACACACACACACACACACACACACACAGGGAGATGGGAGATGCACCCAGGATGAGGCCCTTTTCTGTTGCGGGAACTCCAGACATTCCCCAGGTCGGCACAATAGTTTCCAGGACCAAGGAAAAGCCCCCTGACCAGCCCTTCCAGTCTCTTTGTCTCCACCGCGGTGCAGCAGCAGGAAAGAAAGCCGGAACACCAGACCTGCTGCACGTTGCCTTGGCTCCACAATCGTCATAGCGATTCCGAGTACTACAAAAACAACCATGGGTAATTCCACGCAAAACTGTCACATCCATAACGCCAACACAATGCCATGGAAGAATACTTGTCTAGCACCACTCTAGATTAATGAAGATACTAGTCTAGCACCACTCTAGATTAATGAAGATACTAGTCTAGCACCACTGTAGATTAATGAAGATACTAGTCTAGCACCACTCTAGATTAATGAAGATACTAGTCTAGCACCACTGTAGATTAATGAAGATACTAGTCTAGCACCACTCTAGATTAATGAAGATACTAGTCTAGCACCACTGTAGATTAATGAAGATACTAGTCTAGCACCACTGTAGATTAATGAAGATACTACAGTAGTCTAGCACCACTGTAGATTAATGAAGATACTAGTCTAGCAACACTGTAGATTAATGAAGATACTAGTGCACCACTCTAGATTAATGAAGATACTAGTTTAGCACCACTGTAGATTAATGAAGATACTAGTCTAGCACCACTATAGATTAATGAAGATACTAGTCTAGCACCACTGCAGATTAATGAAGATACTAGTCTAGCACCACTGTAGATTAATGAAAATACTACAGTAGTCTAGCACCACTGTAGATTAATTAAAGGCTTGTTGTTCAGTGTTCAGACAGTGACAGAAATGTCACTATGGCAGCATAACATATAATTCTATCGCAGTGATTCCCTTCGCTGTATTCATGGTTTGTTACTATTGTTGCTGGCTTTAAAAAAAGCCAGTTTTTGTGTTTTCACTCATGTCATTTTAAAAAACAATAACTATCAACCATCACTGCAAGCCCTAGCCAGCAGTTGATAAAGAGTTTTTTTCAGAATTGCTAAAACACTAAATCACACTCTCTGAACCAAATGCTCAGTGGCCTGTACACATTTCATTGAATCGATCACTTTCTTAGCAAACCAAAGAGCTTTTGGCAAAACAGAACTCTAAACATATTCTCATGTAATAAAACACATTTTGGACTGTGACGCACTTGTGATGCAAAATGGTAAAACTCAAGTGGTAAACGGTAAACACCAAAAAAGCACAGTAGCCCATCAGATATAATTCACCTCATAAGGTCTGATAAAAAAAATATATATATTGTTGCTGATGATGCTGCTTTACTGCCAACCCAGGAAGAGGAGGGTGAAAAAGAGAGGGAGAGAAAAGGAGAAGAATAGAGAGAAGGAGAAGGAGAAAGAGAGAATTAAATAAAAAAATGAAAAAGGAGAGAGAAAATAAAAGAAAGAAAGAAAAAGAAAGAGAGGGAGAAGGAGATATGGAGAGAGAAAGTGAGAGAAACAGAGAGAGAAGGAGATAGAGAGAAAGTGAGAGAAAGAGAGAGAAGGAGATAGAGAGAAAGTGAGAGAAAGAGAGAGAGAGAGAGGGAGATAGGGGGAAAGAGGAGGTCAGACTCCAGAGAAAAGTCAGAGAATTGTCTGCCCCCCTCTGATGATGAAGAGGCTTTATTAGCTGAGGTCAGACTCCAGTCAGCATTGTCTGCCCCTCTCATGATGAAGAGGCTTTTATTAGCTGTAATCTATACTCCTCTCCCTTATTTTCTCTCTCTCTCTCTCTCTCTCCCTCACTTTGTCTCTCTCTCCCTTGATCTCTCTTCTCTTTCCACTCATCTGCCTCTCCCTCTTTCTGTCTCCCTTTGCTTTCCACTCCTCTAGCTCCCTTACTTTCTCATCATCTCTCTCTCTCCATCCATCTCTCTCTCTTTCCACTCATCTATCCCTCCCTCCACTCTTTTCTGCCTCTTCTTTGTCTCACTCTCTATTAAAGGGGAAATTCGGCGATTTTTCACATAGATCTCCGTTGTACTGTTGGTATGAACCCCCCCTCGAGTTGCTAGGTTGTCGAGTTAGAGTTTCCAGGCAGCATGGGCATGAACGTGGGGCATGAACGTGGGGCATGAACGTGGAGGCTTTTTTTTTAACCCCCCTCTGCATTGGCTCACTCCTCTATTTGAGTTTCTCTCCCTCCTTCCTTCTCTTCTTTTCTCTCCTTTTTCTCCCTTCTAGTCTCCTCATCTCTCTCTCTCTCTCCAAATAATCCAACTTTATACCCTCCCACTCACTAATTCCCTCTCTCCTCACCTCTCCTACTCTGTATGTGTGTGTGTGTGTGTGTGTGTGTGTTTTCACTCACTCTTATTCTCTTACTCTCTTTACATCTCGCAGCACCCATCACTCTTTTTCCTGCTCTGCATTCACCTATTTCCCTCCCTCCCTCACTCTCCCTCCCTCTCCCTCTCATCACTCTTTCCATGTGTTTTTTTATCCCCCTCCTGTACAACTGCCAGTCTCTTTGCTTATCTCCATCACCCTGTCTCTCCCAATCACCCTCTCGGCTGTCTCTTCCTGTCTGTGTGTGTGTGTGTGTGAAGCAGAGTAGCATTCACTGGATGTTTTATTTAACAGCATAATCATGCAAAAGGTCAGAGCAGCTACAAGGGAGCCACCCGGGGTTTACACACACACACACACACACACACACACACACACACACACACACTGAGGGAGAGTCTGGAGAGATGCCCATTGCCAGTCATGTAAAATCTTTGGTGCAGCCTTACTGAAGGAGCTCTGGTGAAATATTATTATGAACTAACAGCTTCTTTTAAACAATGTGTGTGTGTGTGTGTGTGTTTGGTGTGTGTGTTTCTGTGTACAAATGAATCAGTACAAGTGAATGCTTCAAATGTGTTTTTATGTATGAGCATAGATTCTGTGGGTGTTGCAATTGTGCAATTGTGTCTGCCTGTAATCTGTGAGTCTATACCAATGTGATGCTTGAGTGTGTGTGTGTGTGTGTGTGTGTGTGTGTTTTAGTAACTGTATTCAAGATTTAGCCTAGCGCCACTGATGTGGATGATGAATGATAAAATGATCATACATCAGTTGGCCCCAGACCCGAGCAAACGCACACCTATCACACTGATCTATGATTGATGAATTTACAACCTGATCCTGTGGACAGACATAATACTTTTTCAAAATTGATCTGATTTTACTTCATACTGTTCGTTTACCAAAACACATGTGCATCATGATTGTTTAGTGACAGATGATTCCCTTACAGTCCTAGCCAGTGAGTGCTGAACAGGGTAGGAAAATCGAATTTTATTAGATTTAATTTTGTGTCGATTCAGGCCAATCAACATCACATTATCACATTAATCAGCCGTCTGTTGCTAAGGGCAAATGGAGGATTCTCACTGGAGATTGCAGTTGATGCCAGATGTTGATCATAAGACTCTGACTGACAATCAGTTTGTCAGGATGTGTGTGTGTGTGTGTGTGTGTGTGTAGAGGAGCGTGTTTGTGTTGTACCAGATGTTGATAAGACACTGATCGATCACCGCGTGTTTGTGTGTGTGTGTGTGTTAGTCGCAGTGTATCATTTAATATCACATATCACATTAAAGTCTGGCGTCTGATTAAAATCCTAATGATGATCTCGTGTCAACACTCAACTACGGAGACAAGAGACTGCCTACTATTAGCGTACTATTATTACAGTCTGCTATGAATTTAACTCATTGAGGGCCAAAAACGTAATATTACGTTTTTTCTTCCCATGCGTTGAGGGCCAAAAACGTAATATTACGTTATAGCTTTTTTTTTAAATTACGAAACTAGACACTCTAACACACCTTATATGTGATTATGGGAACTCTGTGATGAATGGAAATGAAATATATGATGATCGTGAAACTCATGAAAACGCACAATCTGGACATTTTATCTGGACATTTTATCATAACTTCGGTTGCCGCTTTGGAGTTGAATCAGTGACCAGTGGTCAAAACCAGGCCATTTTAGTGTCTATTTGGCAGTCTCGCCAGGTCTCGCTGATCACAACACAGAGGCATCACTTCATATTTCATGAAAGCGTTACTGTATATCATTTTAGAAAAAAACACACCACTGTTTAGCTTTGGGATTTCTGGAACAGAGGTGTGTAAAATACACGGGTTTGCACAAACTTAAAGTCTCACCTTTCTCATATTGTTTATTCACATATGCACAAAAATCATCAACAATGGTCTAACACTCCAGGACAAAGCTCCAAAACTTGGCATTCAATGAGTTAATAACAGATGGTCCATAACTCTTTATAAATACACATTAACTTGTGCAGGAATACACACTTTAGACCTACAAAGCATAGTCCTCTACTACATTACCATCTTATAGACATATGTCTTTTGTCACTGTGAAACATGAAAGGGATCTCTGCAGGGCACACACCTGGGTCTGCCTCATAGGTTTATTCAAGTCACATCAGAGGAAATAAGAAAAAGTGTGTGTGTATGGGTGTGTGTGTGTGTGTGTGTGTGTGTGTGTAGAGTGTGTGAGAGAGAGAGATAGAAAGAGAGAGAGAATGTGTGTTTGTGTGTGTGTGTGAGTGTTTATGTACAGTTGTGAGAATATGTGTTATGAACCCATGCTAAAGTTGACTAAAAAGAGGAATAAAACATCATCTTTTGGATATCGATCTTACAGTAATGTGTTGTGAATGAATAATGTATCGTAAATAAATAAATGTTCTTGATTGGCATGATTTTATTTCAGGCATGATTTATTGGAATGATTTTGATTTGTATTGAGAGATGATCTGATGGAAAATACCCCATGCCAATCTGTAGGTATGGTGAAGGGTATGTGATGATGTGGGGCTGTTTAAATTCCAAAGGCCAAGGGAACTTTATCAGGATGCATAGTATCCTGGATCCATTAAATAACTGGCCTTTAAAAATAAAAATCTGCCTGCCTCTATGGGAATGTAACATAGGGGTGTGCATACTTATGCCCCCTGTATCTTAAAGGAACTGTATGTAAGAAATGTATTTCAATTAATCATTAAATGGCCCTGATATGTCACTAGACATTAAGAAATCATGTTAATTTCAAATACTATGTACTACTCACGAAGTCAGTAGAGTTCTGGCATCCTCGAATAAGGGGGGTGGGGGAGTGGGGGGTGGAGGGGATACACCGCTCTAAAGTAATTTGAAAGTGATTGCAGTAACAGTTTTGGCCACAATCTTACATACGGTTCCTTTAAGGAAGAATATTTCTTTATTTATGATACATTATTCATTCACAAATCACAAATTTATTCTTCTTTTTAGTCAACTTTAGCATGGGTTCATAAACGTATTCTCACAACTGTATTAGTTATGTGTGCGTTTGTTGACAGATTAAAGACAGCAGGTGGCTGTTTACTCTATAAGCATTATTCAGGAGTGTTTCCCTGGCAACTGAACATCACACAACAAACAACATAAACTGCTGACCAAACATCTGCATGATAAAACATACTCACAGGTGCCTTCTCACAACAACCAATAATCTCTGGCGTGTGTGTGTTTGTGTGTGTGTGTACAGTATGTGTGTGTACAGTATGTGTGTGTGTGTGTGTGTGTGCTTATTAATGCTTAGTATGTGTATGGGCTCTTCAAATGTGTGTGGCCTGAATATGGTTATAACTGGACAAGCCTTATGAGAGGCAGTACACACACCGATGCACACACACACACACACACACACACACACACAGGCTAGATGCACACGCAATTATAGACAGACGCACACAGACACACCAGC
>NC_063191.1:27549260-27550302 GCF_017589495.1 Alosa alosa
CATATCGTAGTCTATAGGCCTAAGCTCGCTCGCAACAACAGCAAAAATGAAACTGGAGAGCAGGTGTCTCCGCGAAGACACCGCTGTTACATTAGATGCGCACTCAATCGCGAATCGACATTAGATACACCGCTGTTACATTAGATGCGCACTCAATCGCGAATCGACATTAAATACACCGCTGTTACATTAGATGCGCACTCAATCACGAATCGACATTAGATACACCGCTGTTACATTAGATGCGCACTCAATCGCGAATCGACATTAGATACACCGCTGTTACATTAGATGGCCACTCAATCGAGAATCGACATTAGATACACCGCTGTTACATTAGATGCGCACTCAATCGCGAATCGACGGCACTGCCGCCACTGTTAAAAAAAAATCTAGCGGAAACACTGGAGAGTGTTTGTGTGCTGGATATCCTAATGAGACACTGGAAGGTATGTATACATGTACATGTGTGTGTGTGTGTGTGTGTGTGTGTGTGTGTGTGTGTGTGTGTGTGTGTGTGTGTGTGTGAGTACCGGTGCATGTGTGTGTATGTGTGTGTGTGTGTGTGAGTACCGGTGCATGTGTGTGTGAGCTTAAATATGCTAACTAGTTCTATGTGTGTCCAGGGACACAATAGACGTGCATGTGTGTGTTTAACATGTTGGGCATACATCTGACATCTTGGCAAACAATTTGATGAATGTGTGTGTGTAAAGACAAAACAATAAGCATATGGCTGCTCTGTGTGTGTGTGTGTGTGTGTGTGTGTGTGTGTGTGTGTGTGGTAATGCTCTCGTGACTAAACTCTACTTACATCCATCTCACACATTCGTCTCATGACTGGCATAGAAATCCACCGTCTCAGCCTCACTCCGCCAACAACGCTGTCCCCATGGGAACCCGCGTGCAACAGAGGGAGACCGACAAATGGCTGGCACTAGGGAGACGGTCACTAGGCAACAGGTTGGCTCTTACAAGGCTAAGTGAAGTCTAGCAGAAGGCAATCCAACTTATTAGCATGCTGTCATCCGCCGAGTGTGTA
>NC_063191.1:27553302-27570802 GCF_017589495.1 Alosa alosa
GTCTTCAACCCGTGCCTTCAGGCACCATTGCAAACCTCATTCTGATGCAGGTTATATAGACCAGCCTTTCTCAAACTTCTTTGACCTGAGGCCCGGTCATGGCAGACTTTTGGGTCATAGGGCTCATCTACATGTACCCAGAAAGAAGGCTACAATAGCTCTTGGCCAAGTTATATTGAAATTTGACTATACAATACTCAATGCTATACAGTGTATTATACAGTCTCTGCTCTGTTTCTAAGGAAGTTCCAAAAACAACGTCGTTCTATTAAGTTTAGTTAAATAAATAAATAGCCTTCCAACAGGTTGAAGCGGAGCTTTGATACCAACGTTATCGATTAGTTTCAGTTTCTCTCACAAGCCACGCCATGATGAATGAATGCTCATACCACCACTTAATTGTAGGGCTCCATGTTTAATGACATCGATAGCAGAAACGTTTGTTTTCTTTTTTGTCGATCCGCGGTTTCTTGATCAACTGCGCAGCAAATTATCAGATGAAGCACCGGGCCTAATTTCACTCCACTCCACGGACCAGCAGTCTCCATGTTGCGGACCCATATTTTGAGAAATGCTGAATAGACCACAACCAATTTCAATACTCCGACACGGTCACCGTTAGACTAGGGGAGGAGGGATGAGAAAAGATCTGGCCACAGTTCTTCCAGAACCGTGCCAAGTAAAAGCGTTATCAGTTTGTGTGAATGAAAACGGCGTAGGCCATAGTGTGACATCGCGTAAAACCAATGGTGTAGAGATGACGCCACAGGTTTTTTTTTTTTAGTGAGCCACGCGCGTTTGCATGTAGGCAATTTATATTCACAATACTTGGGCCTACTAAAAGAAATATTATTTTATTGCATTTGTATTGGTTGTTTAGAGAGTAAAAAAACAATCGGTCGGTATTAACGCATAAGTTTACAACCCGGCAAGTCGGTCGGACTAAAAGGGGAAAAAATAAATATTTGGGTCGGTTCTAAATTGACAGGGTCGGTCGGGTTATGGCAAACAAAAATATTTTTAAGGATGGCCTAATAACCATCTTAACCACCATAGGAACCAACATGATTACCCTAGAAACCATCATAGAAACAGCTTTATTTAGCATTGCAACAGCCATGTCTACCTACACTCTAAAAAATACTGGGTTATTTTCTCAACCCAAACGCTGGGTTGAGGCTGTCAGGTCATTTTGTGGGGTTGTTTTTACTCATGTTGGATTCATTTCTGTAACCCAGCTTGTTGGGTTGATAGTTTGGGACAGTGCCCCTCCTCTCTCCCACCTGACGTGGAGTACACTACCCAGCACCTGGGTGACTTTAACACAGCTGAATAGTTATTTGAGAGTTCGAAAAAACATTGTAATTCTTCCAACCGTCCAGTCCAGCAGCTGTCAACATGCAATGGAAATCAGGCGATTTCGTAAGGTATGTAACTTAAACTTTTTTTTATTTTTATCCAGACGGATTTTAAAAGTCCACCCAGAGACGCACCCTTCATGATATGAATGGATAGTACTATTCTGCCTGCCAATTCCGTTCAGCCTCAAGCAGGTTAACAATTGTGTCATTCATGCTAACTAACGTTAGCTAACATTAACTTACAATTACTGTTAATGTTAAATATACACAAAGACAGACTCATAAAAACATAGTTCTTTGTTCACTGGGTATGAACTGCTGACAGAAACAAAACGAACTTTTACAATGAACTAAAATGAGCATACCAGGCTGGTTAACATTAGCAGACGACCATATAGCTAGCATCTATGCTAATTAAATATGCTTTGTGGTGGTTGTATGGTATGCAGCTAACGTTTGTCAGCTAATATTAGCTAACACAGTTGAAGTAATGTTAGGCTCTTCACAAGCCACACGTACGGTAATAATAATGGCAAACAACATCTTATTAATTCATTCAAGGTTGCTTTATATTATAGCCATGTAACTTAACGTTACTGGGTGTTTTTGGTTGTAGCATTATCAGACAGTCATTTAGCTAACGTTACCCGGTAGCATCTACAAGTTAATATAACAACTCCATAGGTGGTCATGGTTTCCGAGTGTGTTGCGCTAATATTTTGTCTCCTGGTGGATTTTTAATGTTTGTCAACATCATTCAATGATAATGGTTCATGAAAGTCTTGATATAAAGTTCTGTAAATAGCAGTGATTAATGCACTCTTTTTTTTTCTTTGATTCACAGGGGTGACCCCCAAAACGGACGGTGGAATCTGCCTGCCTGGAAGTATCACAAGCTTTTTCTAGCTATCTGTTCAAAAAATAAACTGCCAAATAAATAAATGTTGAACTGTTTTATTTCATTGCATGGCTATTGTTGCCCATTGGATGGATTTTAAAACATTATATTGTAACATTAATGATTTGCAAACATTTGTTTTAATTATTATCAATTAATAGTGATTGGATTAAAGAGGGAACATAATTTTCGAGGCTAATATAACTCAGTGCTGGGCTCGACCACTATTTAACCAGTGGTTGGGTTGAAATTGGGTTGTTTTTAACCCAATGTTTTTTAGAGTGTAATCAACACTATTGTAACTACATTATCTGTTTTAACATTGTATATTTTACATCATACGTTTTGCATTTTCATGCACTGGTAATTCCTTGGAATAGCATTTCTAGTTGTTATTTGCAGCCCTAAGCCCGACACAGCCCAACACACACACACAACACACACACACACACACACTGAGGAAGAAAGGAGTAGTCTGGACAGAACAAGTCAAGCATTTTTGAGTGCAATCAGATGCCAGAACAAAAACAAACCTACAGTCACACTCATAGCCTGCACACACACGCACACGCCGTTACAGTCACAGATTCACAGGCATTAGGGCACACACACACACTCACACACACAAAATTTAAATACAAAAATATAAGAAGAAAATACATGTGTATAAAACACACAAATAACATACATAAGTGACAGCATACACACACACATACACACACACAAACTGTCTCTTGTGTGCCTGCCCAAGCACTACACAACCACACACATAACCTTGCCTAAATTCCTTTGGGATGAGCTAAAAACTCCTCTCTCACACACACACACACACACACACACACACACGATAGGGAGGGTGGCAGAATGAAGGGCACTGACAGCAGTTTGGGAAGAACTCCAGACCAAATGTCCGATTAATTTTCACCAGTAGTTCTCTTCCGCAAGGACACACACACACACACACACACACACACACACACACACACACACACACACACACGCACACACACACACACACACACACCGCACACACTCACACACACACACACACACACACACACATCACATGTAAATGATAAGCCTTGTGGGGCTGTTTTTGTGAGGGGCTGTTTTTGTGAGGGGCTGTGTTTTTTGGATTTGGAGAGGCCAGCCATCACTGCAAAAGTAGAAGAGCTCTCACAAAAAGCAATGAACAGAAAATAAATCCCTTCAGGGTCTGAACAGCAGACCTCACAAGTCTGAAAAATCATTTTGGTTATCATTTTCAGAGCACCCAAACACCTTGTGGGAATAAAAGATTTTTGTTTTTGTTTTTCCTTATTCTCCATGATCCCTTCTTTTTGAAAACACCAATTTGACATCAATTGTTTTTATTTTCTGTTCATTGTTTTTTGTGAGAGTGTTTCTACTCATCTCAGTAAGGAAAATAAATCAAGAGCCTATGTTGAGTACAAATATGTCTTCTGAAGGCTTAAACAGAGCCCAGCCAAATACAAATAAAATTTGTATCAACTTTGAGGGACAGCTATGACCATGCAGTATTATCCAGACCAAACGTGACGATTTTGCTACATACTATTCCTATTTATGTACCAGCATGCAAAATGTGAGCCTCCTACATAGTTTAGTTCTTGCGCTGTGGGCTTGTGAACTTTGACAAAAAAAAGAGCCCGAACAAAATCGACACCCCCCTCCCCCTGTAAAACTGGCTGTATCTTGGAAAGTATTGATCTTACATAAGAGTAATTTTACAGTGTGTCTCCTGGGTAACATAGGTACACCTGGTAATTTTTTCAGAATTTTTTGAGACCTAAGTGGGTGGGCCCTGGTTGAATTGACGTGGAATGACCCTTTATGCAATACTGTGAAATACAGACACAGACACACACACACAAACACACAAACACACATAGGGTAGCGACATTGACTTTGTGTGTGTCTGAAGGCCTGGAGTGGAGACCAAGTTTCTCTGTATTTTGTCAGAACTTTAGGTAAACGATCTGATTGGCTAGGTGTCTGGGAGGCCTGTGGGGATCGGTTGAAGTAGTTATGGCCAGCCCTCTCTTCTCACAGACTCTAATTAGACGCCCACAAAAGTGACAAATTACCCAGAAGACTGTGCAGACACAAACAAGAGCACACTGAGAGGGGAGAGACCTGGCAGGTTACACACACACACACACACAAATGTAATCACCCTACCGCAAGAACACAAATATCTTTGCCTCTTCAACACACAGACAGAATACAAACACACACAGAAAAAAAAACAGGCAGCTTTATCCGTTATGGCTCATACACAGAGACAGACTGACACACACATGCGTGGGCAAACACACACACACACACACACACACACACACACACACACACACACACACACACAAACACAAACACACACAAACACGCACAGACAGTCCTGTTTAAGTGACCTTTCCCCCTCAAAGGCCCAGAACACTTGGGCAAACAGAGACCCCAGAAAGCCCTTGCTTGTTGCCCTTCTGATTAATTACGCCATGTGATCCATTATGACATGTCGTTAATTATGACCTGTGATTAATTATGACACGTCAGCCGCACCCTGGCTCGGCCAGTCAGCAGGCCCACCGGAGGGGGCCTACTGAGCATGTGCGGAGACAGCCAGAGGGCTGGGGAACATGAGAGGGGGCAGAGGGAGGTCTGGGCTGGGTTAGTCTGGGCCGCCTGATAAATATGGAACAGTGACACGAAAACCACACATTCCTCTTCACAGCATCTGCATCACACATACACACAAACAGACCAGACCGGCTGCATCTCACACACACACACACACACAACCAGACCCCCACATTTCTATTCAGAGCAGCCATAACGCTGATCGAAGACTACATTCACCAGATGAGAGAGATGGAGAGAGGCATCAATCTTTTTTTGGTTAACACACACATCCTGGTGACATAAAACAACAACACACACACACACACACACACACACACACACCAAGGTAAAGAAAGAGAATGTGAACAGTATGGTGTGGGAGTGAAAGAAGACAAAGAAGGTTTCTAGAGTTTCCGGAAGGAAAGACTAGCTGTCTGTGAGGTATACGTTTCGTTAGAGAGAGACACTATACGGAAGCGATGCCTCTCTGTGATGTCATAATGGACCCATTCAGGAACATACTGTAGAACCAGATCAATGCAGAAGACACCCATCTCTATCCTTCACTCCATCCTTAGAAAAATTAACTGCCATTCAGGGACAAAAGAGTGTATTTTTTTTACCTAAATGGCTGGTTTCAAATATGTGACCCTGCAAGGCGAAACCAGTTGTCTTGCGCACAGTGCTATTTTGAGAAAATCCACAATAAACAAACGTACGGGTTAAAATGTCGAATTTCACGTTTTTGCATAATTCGACAGTATACAGTCTACACTTTCAATAACAAATTTCACGGATAAACATACCATATTTTCCGGACTATAAGTCGCTCCTGAGTATAAGTCGCATCAGTCAAAAAATGCGTCATGAGCAGGAAAAAAACATATATAAGTCGCACCGGACTATAAGTCGCATTTATTTAGAAATGTATTTCACAAAATCCAAAACCAAAAACAGAGACTATGTAACTGGATTATTGAGGCCAAAAAGATTAATGAAGATGAAGGAGTGAAGGCAGCCAAGAGGAGGGCAGGAAGGTAATTGCAAAGCAAAAGATTCACTGAAAGAAAATGCCATGAGGTGCACCAAAATGTCTCTAAAATGTGGAGAATACAATGCAATCAAGCATTTTGGGCGATGTGGAGTCACAAGCTGGCAGCAGATTAAATGCTCATGAGAGAGAAAAAGATGCAGTTTTAGAGGTGACCGAAACGATAGGCCAATAGGCCCGACGGTATTTGTAAAGCAATTTACAAAAGATTCACAGAACAAAAATGCTGATGTGGTACATGAAAATGTAGCTAAAAATGTGGAGAATGCAAGCATTTTGGACGATGTGGAGATACAAGCTGGCAGCAGATTAAATGCTCAAGAAAGAAAAAGATGCGGTTTAAATTGACGTGCAGACCGAAGCTGCAGCAAGCAGGTGATATTTAGAAATGTATTTCACAAAATCCAAGACTAAGAACAGACAGACTATGTAACTGGACACATTGAAGCCAAAAATATTGAGAATTCTACAGGGAATGTTAATGAAGACGAAGGAGTGAATAGTGGCAAGAGGCAAGCCGAAGGCTGCTGACAAGGCCCGAGGCTAATTGTAAAGCAATTTACAAAAAAAATCACTGAACTCAAATGCTGATGTGGTACATGAAAATTTAATCAATCATTTTGTACGATATATTGGCACAGGCTGACATGCAGCAGAACAATTGCTTGGCTGGCCACCTCCGAGAGAGCGAGAGAAAAAAAGATGCTCATTTAAAAGGGTCTAAATTCCAGCGCGGAATTGAGCATACAGTAATAATAAAAGTCCCGCAAATCTAGCTATCATGCGAGAGATTCCCACACATTTTACCCTGTACCCTGTCTGACATTAATATAATAATGGAGCGGCCTGAATGCGGGACTATTGACGAACCAACTCTGACTTCAATTGAACCCCATGCAGAGACACACCTGCACCTTGCCTTCGTCAGGGGACCACTTTGGGGTGCCTCTCTTTCGTTACTCTCTCTCTCAGCAGGATTTGTCACCGGTGAAGTCAAATTATAGCCTAGGTGCTTCAACATCAACCGCTATCGACAGGAAAGGAAAACAAACATTTAGCGATCAGGAACCGTCAGGAATTTTGCAAACACAGAAGCATGACCGCCTAGGCTATAACATAGAGAACATGGATGACTTCTCTATTTGACGTTCGATTGCGGACGTGAACAGACAGCTACAGAGACGGAGCGCACATTAGGCCTACTTTCACTTTTTGTGCGTATTCATTACGTGAAAGATAATTAGTAGCAAAACGGCGATCAAATATTACATGGCAGTGCGTTTTGTTTTCAAATGTTTTCATGCATGTCTAGATAAGGAATGAGGAATGTTTAGGAGACTCGTAAATCCTCAAATTTAGGCTGCGCAAAGCACAGCACCTTTATTTGGCCATGGCTTGTATTCGAGTCAGCTATGTAGTCCTTTATTTCTTGCGATTTATTTGTGAGACATAGGCCTATACTTTTCGTTTGGAGCGGCATGGATAGGCTATCAAAAGCAGATGTTCAATTTGAGATTTAATTTACGTTTGGACTGTTGATTATATTGCTAAATATCGGGACTGATGACCACTGAAATCTGTGGGGTATTTAATGGCTTACTATTAAGTTTCATAGTGTTGGGATTTCGATTGCCATCCACTTTTTGCGAGATAAGGTATCCACGCTTTCATTCATTCGTGTGCTGTGCTGCAAGGGAAACCTGATTCCTATAGCCAAAGAGGTCTAAGATAGCCTAAATGTAGTTATTTTTTAAATTATGCATGATTTACTTTTTTATAAAATTCATAAGCTGATGCCTGGCAGCAACAATTGTGTTTAAATGTAGGTTACTGCTTCAGCCTCTAACTCAGAAGGGGGCCGGCATGCGACTAGCTTGAGAGCAATGAGAGCAACGTGTTGGAGACTCATGGTGTAAATGACTTTTCATTGGCAACAATAACCAACCAACAATATAAAATATTAAGAAGAGCTCTTTTATGACTTAAATTGAAACAAAATTATACTGGCTTTTATTTGTCCAAATCTGAGGCCCGGCTATAAATAGAATCCCTGCCATAATTTGACGATTTAGGTATGCACGTGTGTTTCAGGCTTAGTGTAAACACTAATCTCTGACTGAAAGTGCACAGGACTTGTGCATTTGAGAGCTCTCTCAAGGCTGTAGGCGTAATGTTTCCGCGTAGGGTTCATGTCAGTTACTATAAATTAACATTTAAAAACATGTTCAATTATATATTTTTTTCATATATAAGTCGCACCTGACTATAAGTCGCAGCACCAGCCAAACTATGAAAAAAAGTGCGACTTATAGTCCGGAAAATACGGTACGTTTTGACTGTTAAACCCTGACTTTATTTAGGTGAAGATTAAACACATTAGCAGCCACTAAAAGGTTTTACGGTAGAGCTAAAATGGAGCCTACTCATTAGGCTACTCGTTACTCAATGTGCAAGCTCTCTATCGTTCTTGGCAGATGTAACCGAATATGAATGTGAAAGACTTGCCTTTCAGGGCACGAACGGTCAAAAGCACGAACTTTTAGAAATATCCTGGCGTCATTTTACGGACCAGGAGAAGTTTTCCATTGACGTAGCAGTAGGCCTAGCACATTTTAAAAGTGGGCCTATAGCCTACACAATCTGTGTATAAGTATAAGTATAAGTATACTCTTTTGATCCCATGAGGGAAATTTGGTCTCTGCATTTATCCCAATCCGTGAATTAGTGAAACACACTCAGCACACAGTGAACACACAGTGAGGTGAAGCACACACTAATCCCGGCGCAGTGAGCTGCCTGCAACAACAGCGGCGCTTGGGGAGCTAGGAGTTAGGTGCCTTGCTCAAGGGCACTTCAGCCGTGCCTACTGGTCGGGGTTCGAACCGGCAACCCTCCAGTTACAAGTCCGAAGCGCTAACCAGTAGGCCACGACTGCCCCAACATGTACATAGAACTTCTTCTCCCCTTACTATCCCCTAAATAGATTAATTATATTCTATAGTGACACCTTATGACCGTCCCTGGTATTAACTAGGGGGCAGAAAAAGAAACTCACTCGGTTGATAAAACTGGACATAGTCAGTCATCCACTTCAAAGTCACGCTACCGTAAGGCTAATAATAGCTGTGTCCTCACACTATCGCACGTGACAATTTACTTAAAAAGGTGATTTTCTCCTCTTCTGGCGTATCGTGACAGGAGAACCATGCCAACTTTGGATGCGGTTATCTTAGCGATACTTTTGCAATACCGATATACTCGATATACATATCGTTGGAAAACTTAGTCAATGGCAGTCCATGTGAGCACATTAACTTAATTTTGTAAATTTTACCAAAACGACTGGTTTCGCCTTGCAGGGTCACATGTGTACCTTTAAACCCCTAATTTCTGCATATTCATTTCATGGAATTTCTCAAAAAAGTCTTGACACTCAAAGAACTGCAATGTAGGCATTCATGTTGTTGACATACATTGACATACATTTCAACTCATTCATGTTAATTCATTGATGTTATCCATGTTAATAACCTATTTATAATATGACCTATTCTGGGACAAAACCCATCATGTAGCCTGACATCTTATTGTGATTGTTTAGAGTTGTTGTGAATAATTAGTCGTAGCTGGCCCACTGTAAAGTGACAGCTGATGTTTGCAGAGCTCTGGCTGTGCTGCAGCTGGACAGACTTATTCTCTGAGAGCAGTTCTCAAGGTTACTGCGTACACCAGCCAGTGGCATAGCATTACTATCAGATATACAACTAATGTGGTTTAGATGGGGCACACACACACACACACACACACACACACACACACACACAAAAGCACTGATTTTGCTGACAATGAGTTGTGTGTGTCTGGTTGATGATATGCTGAGGCCGGGTCAGGGTGGAGTATTAAAATGCAGTGGGTAAGCGCTTAGCTTTCCTGGCCAACTTTTGGGAAATGTGCTGAATTATTAATGTGGTTTCTGTATACATACACACACACCCCCCAACACAACCACACACAAATGGTTCCATTTCAAGATCTAGTGTCGGCTGGATTATTGACCATTGTTCTCTGATTCCATCTGCCATCAGGAAGCAGGCATGAAGTGTGTGTGTGTGTGTATTGGTCGGAAAAGGTATAAGTGTGTTCTTGCTGCGCTGTCTCCAGTAGCAGTCATCACTCTCATGCCCAAAGAATGAAGAGATGCACACACACACACACACACACACACACACTTACAAAACATAGACATACAAATACCTTTCACAAACTATAAATGAACATAAACACACTGAGATTTCATCCACACCACACTCACATACACACATACACACACTCACATACATACAGACTCACATACACACACTCACATGCACAGACACTCACATGCACACATGCAAACACACAAACCGACGATTCCTCAACACAGTTGAAAAAACAGCACAAACACATTGAGCCAGTGCCAGTGTCAAACACAGCCTAAACAAGTTTGTCTTCCATGTTTGATTCCGAAGACCTGAAATTATGGGATGTACTGTCTCTGTGCCTCCTATCGCCACAGAGCACCAGATCACCACTCCCCACCCGCCCCCATGAACCCCCATGCTGAAGTTTTGCTTCTGTCAAGGTCTGCTCCGCAATCACTGGAGCCGCCAGTCAAAGCAAGGGCCACTATATTATCCTCTGAAGGCTGAGAGAATAGAAACCTCTGTGTGTGTGTGTGTGTGTGTGTGTGTGCTGAGCAAGTGGGAAAGAGAATGAGTAGTCCATAATGAGAGAATGAGAAGTCCATACTGATATGTGGGTGGGAGAGAGAGAGAGAGAGAGAGAGAGAGAGAGAGAGAGAGAGAGAGAAAGAGAGTGAGATATGTCATTTCACAAATTACGAGTTGTCTGGCAACCACTAGGGATGTCACTTTTGTGAAAAAATCCTGTTCGATTTTTGAGACAAAAGTGTTCATTGAATCGATTGTAAAATGTAAAATGTAAAGTCTACAGACGTTTCCATTTTCAACGGCAAATATAGGTCTAGGCCAATTCACAAACAACTAACAGGCATTAGGACGAACGTAAAGAGGGCACTTGTAGACGCAAGCCAGCAATATTTCTGATGATTTATTGGCGTGAAGTTTCGTGCCTGCAGGCTACTGCTGCAGGTGTTGTGTGCCTTCTGGTTTTTCCCACCTACTGGTTTCCTTGCGCGTGCTCGCGTTTCTCACCACAGCTGCAGGAGTTGTCAAACATTCACAAACAAATACTTGTTTTGATTTGAAGTCGCATTTCATATTTATCCCATGATCATTACACTACAACCACTCGTACAAAATACATGTAAAATAAAGGCTATAATTTCGCACACTTTATAGCATTAAAATGGATTCGAACCTGCAATAAATACGCACACCTATGAACCAGACCGACCGGTCAGCGCATTTTCTCTTTGAGCCACTCCAATTCGCTGAAAACCGTCATCAAATCACCTATTAATGAACCACATTATGTCTTACATTAGGTGACACAAATGGTATTGCCATCATCTTATAACTCCTTGTCTGAACGACTACCAGGCCTATGGTTTTGAAAAATCAAATGTTCCCTGACAAAGACATTCGTAAGAATGTTTATTGACTTGAAAAATGCGCTAATTTTTTGCAAACTCCCTTCATTCAACCGCTTTGTTCTTCTCCATAGTTTGATATACCAAAAATCCGAAGTAGGCTTACTTCCACATCGAACTCCTCAAGTTATTAGGGCCTATCATTCGTCCCTCATGTCGCACAGGTTGATCGCGTTGTCCTCCATTTTTTGGCAAAACACGAGCAGCACAGCAGCTGATTGAAACAGCTGTTTCCGGTGCGTAAAATTGGTGGGAATTTTCTTTTTAGCTTTCGCAATGCTTACTGCACTTCGGAATTCTTTTATATTCTTATATTCTTGTTTGTGAATTTTGTTACATCTATCCTTTTTATTTGTTTAATTCATTTAAAATTGTACATATTTGGTTAAAATCGATTCCCTATTTTAGTTTTCGAAACTTGTGTTGTTTGGTCCAATCGATTTTCGAACGTAAAGTGACAGCCCTAGCAACCACCACAGCCCCGTACAAGATCTGGCAACCACCACAGCGCCGTACAAGATCTGGCAACCACCACAGCCCCGTACAAGATCTGGCAACCACCACAGCCCTGTACAAGATGTGGGCCAGTTCAGGGTTATGACTGTCATAATCAGCTTTTAACTTGTTTAAAGGTAAAAACAGTAAATCATGAACATTTACTTCAGTAGAACACACACAGACACACACGCATCCTTACATCATTGTCAATCACAGTAAACAGGCTTGAACCTTGGCTGAAGTTTGTCATTCCCACACATTCCCTCACAGCGGGCGCACACACACACAATCTCTTTCTCTCCCTTTCAAATACATACATGTACTTATACCTCTTTCATATCCACACCCAACACCACATTCCTTCCTGCCTGCCTGCCTCTCTCTCTCTCTCTCTTTCTCTCTATAACACTCTCTCTCTCTCTCTATAACACTCTCTCTATAACTCTCTCTCTATAACACTCTCTCTCCCTCTCCCCCTCTTCCTGTGTGTCTGGTATGCCGGAGACAGGAGGCTGAGGGCTGAGGCTTATCTTATCCGCTCCAAGGCTGAACAGAAGCTGCCGAGGCTGGGGTGACTGGCTCCATGCAACCTCAACCCCCATCACACACACACACACACACACACACACACACACCACCTCCACCAATCGCCCTCACACACAGCTATCAGGCCCTTGCTGAGCCTACCTTGTGAGGGAGCGCTTACAAAGCTGGGCACCTCTCTAATGCTGTTGCTTAGGACTACATGGTGATGAAACAGCAGCTTTGCTACTTGGGTCAGCAGGGCCCGACTTACAACTGGTCAGATGCGGTCCAGATCCGGACCGATCGCAGACTAACCCAGAATCCCAATGCTGCTGGAACCAGAACCTAGTTCCACGGTCAGACTAAAGGCAGGTCAGACAGGGCCAGATCGGAACAAGCCTGAGCTGCGATCTGATGTCCCGGGGCTATAACCTGCAGCTGCACTCCCTTGGGTCGCCGTGCTTCCTTCTTTCTTTCCGTCTTCACTCCTTTCACTTCTTCCTGGCCCATCTTGTCTTCCTTCCGCTCTTGTTACCTCTCTTGTTACCTCACTCCCCCGTCTCTTTCACTCTCTGGTTACTCCATCCATCCTCTTCTTTCTTCCTATGCTCTAATTATATTATCTCTCTTTCTCTCTCTCTGTTTCCCATTTACTTGTATTGAACAGGCCAATGAGGAAACCTGCTCACTGACTGATGATACATCATGTTTTCTTGCCTCGATTAACATACAGTAGTGAAACACACACACACAGTTGGCTTTCATTGACGTTTATATGGCTTTGGCTCCTGAAGCAGTTGTACCCTGATTTTTTTTTTTCAGTACTATCAGACACTCTACTGTCTACTAAGAGGTGTCTTTCTGACATGTGCTTCACCACTCTTGGCAGAAGCCTGCAGGTGTGCCATCCAAAGCAATCAAGATCACAATTACCAACTTTTAATGCAGAAACACTGCTGCATGGGTTGCAGGTTATGTCAAATATAGGGAAATGGCATATTCTACTACTGCTGAGAATAATGGGACAATGGACAATGTTTCAACATGCCATAACTGTAGCAAAATGAGGCCAAAGGGGGATGTATCAACATGAAATGTAACAATCTTAACAAACCAATGCAGACTAGTTAAACATTAC
Organism: Alosa alosa; assembly: GCF_017589495.1. Lineage (NCBI taxonomy): Eukaryota > Metazoa > Chordata > Actinopteri > Clupeiformes > Clupeidae > Alosa > Alosa alosa. Next base: position 27,567,025 of record NC_063191.1, read on the forward strand.
TCCAAACGGGCTGTCACCGACTGTAAACAGAACACCTGCTGGCAAGCGTGCCCGCGTGCTTACACAGGTGACCAGCTGTCCCTCGTCTTCTCCTTTCGCTAGCTATGTCCTACAGACAGACATCAGGTTACGGTGCGCGGCCGTTGTTAGCTGGGCGGTTAACATTAACGTTCGGTAATCTCAGTGACTAAACAACAGACAAGTGATGTATACTGACACAGGCTAAACAAGTGTGTCGGGGCGGACTCAACTGGATTAGCTAAGCAACCAAGCTACATTTAACGTCACAGACTAGCTCCACTATCGCTGGGCAGATGCATGCTGTCCGTCAACTCTGGTCCATGTCCTTTACAACACCAAAAGCTAAATCGACTTTGTAAGCCATCAAGCAAATGAAACGAACGTACTGACATTGCCTGAAGCAGTGTTGTCATCAATGCGCGCGTGTGTGTGTGTGTGTGTGGAAGCTAACAAGCTTGGCACTTACCAGCGACAGGACTGAGCAGTAGCACGACGAAAAGCCCTAGCGCCAGGACAGAGATTCGGCCCGGGACTGCCATATCTAGCGGCTATGCAGAAGAAGGGGTTGTCCTAACCAGCGTTTCCAAAAAGTTTTCTAGTATTCACTCCTTTCCCTGAATGAGCAGAGTGCGCTCATTCGTTTGCAGTTACTTGTCCGACTGGTAAAAAATGGTTGATGATTATGAACCAATAGCACATGTCTTAGATGCAGGTTGTCTCCATGCTCACGTTGATTGTCGTGGAGAAAGGGCAGGTAGCTAGCTATGTCCAGTCTTTGCCCCAGCAAGCTAGAGGGAAAAAATCTGATTTGCTCTCCTACTGCCCCTTTGACAGACAGTGTAAGGTTATATTACTTTACCGCCTATCATCCGTGTTAGGGTGTCGTAGAATGATTAATAATGCCTTCAAAAATCCTTCTTCTGCACACAATATTTCGCGGGACAGCCAAATGATTTTAGCTGACGCGTAAATTCGTTCGGGTGCTTTCAAGTCCAAGTTCAGCGGCCGCGCGGTGCATGGGTCAATGTTGACAGTCAATATTCCTATCCAGTTGGAGGGTTAGCCTAGCTGATATTGCCTGGATGTCGTCCCAACATTTGGTAACGTTAACGTACTTCTCTTGGCTCCCTTTTACATCCAATCACAAGGCAGAGTCACCAACCTAAAATAGATTATTTCAACAACGCGAATTAGCAAGTTATTTGAAAATCTGACAACTGTGAAAAATTCAGCAGATCAAATGTCATGGCTGAAATGGAACTGTAAACGAAGCCATAGGTCTAACGTTAGTAAAAGCTTGCGTTTGAATCGGTGCCGAAAAAGGCCTTTTAACACAGAGCAAGACCTAAACGTAAACCTTTGAATTCTGTTCCGTTTTTTTGTTTGTTTTTTTTGTTAATAGCTTGCCGACAATATTCACATGGAAGTCAAATTTGTCGTAAAGAAATTGTCAGAAATCTTAAGGGTCCACGTCGATTCGTTCACAGTGCAGCCCGTTTTCTTTGCTAAACTTCGCCTCCTCTTTCGCAGCAGACGCTGTGCTGAAGGGCAGCCTCGCTCCCCCCCTTCGGCGTCCCTGTTCCCAATGTCGGGACTGCGTGAACAATCGTGGAGTTTGCCCCAACTGAGCGCGATGGTAAAGCCTCTTACGATTCTAAAAAGCAGGCCTCCGCCTCGGTAAAGTCCATACTGACGTTATACAAGACCGTATAAGATATGTGTTTGTACTCCTGCTTTCCATACATTTCTCGCTTTCGTCAACTTATGCGAAAAAAAACAAAACAGCTAGCTAGTTACAGTACCAGATGACTGCCAGACAGTAGCCTACGAGTCCAATCATAACTCGCATTTGGTTTACGAAACTAGTCGACGTTACATGTAATCCACTCAAACGGCTGTAGCTTGGCAAAACAGTAAAAATCCTGGTTGATTTTCTCCCACTGATGGTGAAAAAAACGAGTTGTTCAGTTCTTCCGCCGTTCCCTTTAATCACAGATCTTACGGAGGCGACAGACAGGCGGCTTGGAACGAGTTGGCCGCAGGTTGTTCTGTGTGCGTGTGTTTGTGTGGATGGGAAGGTTCAACCGCGAGGGAGGGAGGGAGGTGTGTGTCTGTGTGGTGGTGGTGGTGGTGAATGTACAGTCTGCTCGCTTACAAAAAAAAAAAAAAATAATAATTCACCGAAACGAGCGCCCTCTACCCGCAGACATCAAGGATTACAAGAGATTACTGTATTTCACTTTCGTGCAAAGTCAAAGAATTCCTGTTGCCCTCAATATAGAAATCATGTAATCATGTATACAAAATGTATTTAAAAGGTATGCAAAAACTGTCAAATGGGACCTAGACACCCCAAACCAGGCACTCTTCCATTGGAATGGAAAATAATGTCCTCTGGACCGGTAAACTGGGGTTCCATTAGGTAGCATCCTTAACAGTTCTACAGGCCTCCATATTCTCTGAACATGTTTCAGTTGACAAAAAAATGCAAACAATGCAGATAAAAAAAAAACAATGTTATATTTTATTTGTGTGTAATTTGAATGCAAAAATTGTGATGGCTATTGCTCATCATTGCTACATGAAATAAAATAAATAACACTGCGCATAAAAGAAAAGCATGTTGATGTTGAACAAACTTGTTATTAGTACCCAAATAATGGCCAACAACCCTGTAATTTTTGTAAGTATAGCACATTCATAAATATGTAAATATAAAAAACACTTCCTCTGGCCTGGGCCTGGCGCGGACCAAAATCAATGTTGTACAGATGTAACAACCTAGATATGAGCAAGTAAACAAAGTCACACAATAAAACATGTAACATTAGAACATCAGAAGACACTATTATGTATTACAAAAACAATATAAAAGAAATAAATATGACTGAATAAATACAGATTAATGTAACACACAAAAAGAAGAATGCTGCTTGTGCTTTTGTCTAATTCACAGTAACTACCCCTGAGTTATGCTACATAAGAACAACATTCATAGATATGTACAGACGAGGGGAATGTGCTTAGATTAAAAAACAAAGTTTAACATTTTAAAAACAACAACATAGATATTTGTGACATTTGTAACATTTGCTGATTATAAGATGTATCCACATTAAAACTGAGTGAGCGAGCTCATCATACTTTTACCCTGTGAAGAAACCTTTCTCAGGATTGGCTGAGAGACATCCACAGCTCCTCCTCCCTGATACTCCTGTCCAATCGATGCGTCTCGGACTGAAACACGGACGGGACGGGCTGCTGGGAAACGGCAGCCAGTGATTGGTTGAGGTCCTGTCGCAGCGCCTCCAGTCTCTGATGATTCTTCTGAGAGCGCTCGATGAACTTTGACCTTTCTTGTTGGTCCACAGCCAGCACTAGACGCAGGTGGTGGACCTGAAAAGGTTACAGAAAGGTTAGTGAAAGGTTCCTGGTCTCTTCAATTTGTTTCATTTCAGTTGGATATGGAATTCCAAATGGCATTAGGCTTTAATGAGAGGCTATTTGGGGGAACTCTCTTAAATAATACAAACTCTTTTAGGGCGCGATCAAACAAGATGCGTTTTTTTGCAGTGAGGTGTGCCTTTTTATGTTGTTCTGTTTTGGCAGTAAGCGTTTTGTGCGCTGCTAATGCGTCCAGAGCGCTTCACGTTTTGTGCGCCTCGAATTGAAAATAGTTCAACTCAAAGGAGAAAAGGGCCCACATTTTTATTAAAACATATAAAAAACGAGGTGCACTAAGCGGCAAATCGCGTCC
>NC_063191.1:27575802-27583302 GCF_017589495.1 Alosa alosa
GCTCTCCTCTCCTCCCTCTCTCTCTCCATCCTCTCCTCCACCTCCTTCACGCGCTCGCTCACCTCCACCACCTCCCTGCTCCTCTCCGCGGCTGCGCTGCTCAGCTCCCTCCTCTGCTCCTCCAGCGTCTCCACCAGGGCCCTGGTTCTCCTCACCTCCCCCTGCGCCTCCTCCTCCTGCTCCCTGAGACGGTGCACTTCCTCCTGGGCTGCCCTCAGCTCTTTCTCCCTGAGGCCCCGCTGTTGGTCTCGCTCCTCCAGCAGCGCCTCCTCCTTGGCTTTGCTCCTCCTGGCCTCCGCGTCCACCTCCTCCTCCATCGCCTGAAGTCTCTCCCTGAGTCGGCTCACCTCCTCCTGAGCGTCTCTGAGCTGCGTCTCCCTGAGGAGCAGCTGCTTCACTCTCTCCTCTAGCACCTCCTGCTGCACCCTGGTTCTCGTCAGCTCCCCCTCCGCCTCGGCCTCCCTCTCCCTGAGACGGATCACCTCTTCCTGGGCAACCCTCAGCTGGCTCTCCCTCTGGCACAGCTCCCTCTGGAGCTCCTGGTACCTCCTGCGCTCCTCCCGGGCCCCCTCGTCCCGGCCCCTGGTCAGCTCCTCCTTGCGCTGGATGAGGAGGGCTCGGAGTTGCTCCCCTTCACCGTGGCTCTCCTGCAGGAGCTGCTTGAGCTCGGCCATCTCCTTGAGGCCCTGCTGGAGTCCCTGGCGCATCTTCTGGCTCTCGGCCTCCCGCTCCCGCGCCTCCCGCCTGGCGCGCTCCTTCGCCCGGCCCAGGCTGGACACCTCCTGCTTGAGCGCGATCACTTCGGCCTCGGCCGCCTCCCTCTTCTCCCGCGCCTCCCGGAGCTCCTCGTCCCGCCTGAGGAGTGAGGAGGCCAGCTTGTCCCGTTCGCGCCTCTCCTTCCTCTCCTTCTCCTGCAACTCCTCCTCTATCCTCTCCCTGGCCTCCTTGGCTTCGCTCAGCTCCTCTTCTCGCTTTCTCAGGGAGGAGGTGAGTCTCTCCTTTTCCCTCCTGTCCCGCTGCGCCTCCTCTTTCAGCAGGGTAATCTCCATCTCTTTCGACTCTCTCACCTCCCTCGCGTCCCCTTCTCTCTTCTCTTTCATCTCCTTCAGCTCCTCCTCTCTCTTTCTCAGCGAGGAGGTCAGCTTCTCCTTCTCTCTCCGCTCTTTCTGCGCCTCCTCTCTCAAGGCGCTCGCCTCCCTTTCTTTCCGCCGGATCTCGGCAGACAGGTGGTCTCTCTCCTCCGTCAGCTCCTTCACCTCCCTGCCCAGCCTGGCGGCGCGTGTCCCTCGCTCCTCCACCAGGGTGCGCTGTCCCCTCTCCAGCTCCTGTAGCTGAGCTCTCCTCCTCTCTCCCTCCATTTTCTCCTCCTTCAGCTGGAAAGACAGTCTTTCCATCTCTTCCTCCTTTGAGCTCAGCGTCTCTCTCAATTGTTCAGTCTCTTGTGAGGCTTCTTCTAATTGGTTGGTGAGGTCTCTTAGCTCCTCCTCTTTCTCTGTTAGCTGCTGCGATGACCGTTCTAGCTCTCGGGTCTGCTCTTCGGCCTGTTGCTGTAGTATCCGAGTTTCCTCCTCCAGCTGGTCTCTCCTCTCCTCTGCTTCTCTCACTCTCTCTCTCTCCACTTCCACCTAGAGCGACAGATAGATAGATAGATAGATAGATAGATAGATAGACAGATAGACAAACACAGACAGACGGATGCAGATTAAAACATGACATAAATCAGTTTGACAGCTCTTCAACTTTTGGACTAATGATAAATAAATTAAGTAGTAAAAGGATAAAATATGTAAGGGATAACGGCTGCCGAGGTGTCCTGTTATACGGAATTAATGGACGAGGGCGGATGGCAAAAAACTTCCCGACGCGCAGCGGCCAAGTCCATTAATTCCGTATAACAGGATACCTCGAAGGTTGTTATCCGCTTATCACCATCATAGGTGTCCTGTAATTCAGAATTAATAGCCACCCCACCAGCCAATCAGAAAACAGTATTTCTTCTCTCCGGGTGATAACAATAAATATTATACATACCTGACTCTGAGTCAGAAGCACTTCCTGCTTCCTGTCTTTAAGCTCCTTCTCCGTCTCCCTCAGCAAATCCGAGTGGCGCTCCAGGTCCAGCTCCGCCTCCTGGAGTTTCAGGGCGAGTTCTCTCTCGGCCTGTTCCAGCTCCTGCAGTCTCTCCTTCAGCTGCTCCGACTCCTCCTCGCTCCTCTTCTCCTGGACTACCCTCTCCTCTTCCTCCACAGCAGAGTCTCCTCAGGTTCCGCCTCCTCCTCCTGCACTCTAAGGCAGCTCCCGCCCAACTCTCAAGGCCTCCTCCTGCTCCTCTTCTCTCCTCCGCTCCTCCTCCCTCTCTCTCTCCCTCTCCTTTTCTGTTCTCTCCATCCTCGACTGGAGACGTTTCAGCTCTTCTTCCCTCTGCTCCAGCTCCCCTCTGGTCGTCCTTTCTTTCTTCCTCTCCTCCGTCTCCTGTCTCTTCCTCTTCTCCACCGCCTCATCCCTCTCTCTTTCCGTTCGCGTCGCTCTCTCCTTCCACCTCTCTGCTTCGTCTCTGGCCTCCTCTGCTTGTGCTTCTAGAAGCTTCTGTTCGGCGGTGAGGCTGGCCTTAAGCCTCTCCACCTCCGCCTCGCTGGTGTCCAGCTGGGCTGCGATGTCTTCCGCTCTCTCCTCAGTCCCTCCATCTGTGAACGGAGCGCCTCCACCTCTCCCTCTCTCCTCCTCAGCTCTCCCCTCAGCTTCCTCTCCTTCTCCCGCTCCTCCTTCTCCCGCTCCTCCTCCTCCTTCTGCCTTCTCCTCTCCTCTCTACCCAGCTGGGCGTTCCTGCTCCTCAGGACGAGAGCTGACCCTGAAACCTCCCTCCCTCAGAATTCTCTTAGCCTCTCCAGGTCGGCCTCCAAGAGGAGCACCCGGCGCCGCAGCTCCTCGATGTCCTCCTCGCGCTCCCGCACCTCGATCTCCTTCTTCCTCAGCACCTCCGTCATGCGGTCCCTCTCCCTCTCCGTGGCGCGGAGGCCCTCGCTCTCTTGCTCCAGACGCAGCGTCACCTCCTCCCTCTGTTTCTCAGCCCCCACCGCCCGTTTTTTCCACTTCTCCACCTCCTCCCTCGCTTCTCTCGCCCGCTGCTCCCAGCTCCTCTGCTCGGCCGCCGTCCTCACCCGGGTCCTCTCCAGCTCCGTCTCTTGCTCCGCCAGGCGTGCCGACACCTCCTCCTTCTCCCTCCGCAACGCCTCCACGTCGCTCCGCAGGGCCTCCATCTCCCCCTCCTTCAGGCCCAGCTCCCCCCTCAGCCTCTCCTCCTTCTGCCGCTCCTCCGACTCCCTCCTCCTCTGCCGACGCTCCTCCTCCGCTCTCCTCGTCCGCTCCTTCTCCCTCAGCTGCTGGTTCTGCTCCTCCAGAACCACCAGCTGGCCCTCCAGGACCTCTTTCTTCCTCACCTCCTCCTCCAGCCTCTCCACCTCTGCTTCCAGCACCTCCACTCTGCTCTTTACCTCCACCACCTCCTCCTCTCGCTCCTCCAGCTCCCTCTCTTTCCTCCTCAGGAGTTCGCTCGCCGCATCTCTCTCCTTCTCCGTCGTCTTCAGTCCTTTGCTCTCCTTCTCCAGACGTTGCCCCACCTCCTCCTGCCTCTTCTGCGCCGCCTTGGCTTTCCTCTTCCACTTCTCCGCCTCATCCCTCGCTTCTTTCTCCCTCTGCTCGAGGGTGCGCTGCTCGGCGCCGAGGCGGCTCCGCGTGCGCTCCAGCTCGGTCCCGGACTCCTCCAGCAGGGCGGCGATCTCCTCCTTCTCCTTCTCCAGCCCCTGGGTGCGCTTGCGCAGGGCCTCCACCTCCCCGTCGCGGGCGCCCAGCTCCGCGTTCAGCGCCTCCCTCTCCTGCTGCCACTCGTCCGTCTCGCTCCTCCTCTCCTCCTGCTCTGTCTGACGCTGCTCCTCCGACTGGGTCAGCTCCTGCTCCAGCCTCTCCAGCTCCCCCTGCTGGTTCTCGGCGTCCCTGCGCCTCCTCTCGCGCTCCTCCTGCTCCTCTCTCCTCTCCTCGTCCCGCTGGTGCCTTTCTTGCTCCAGCTCCTCGTGGAGACACTTGATCTCCCCTGGGGAGGTGAACAGCACAATTGGAGTCAATGAAATATCCAACTGATCCTCCAGTAGTGAACAGTGAAATGGATTAATGCAAAGCTCTGCAGTATTGTTTCCAGATATTGGGGTGTGTGTGTGTGTGTGTGTGTCAGTATGTGAGTCTGTGTTTGGGTGTGTATGTCTCTTGTAGTATCTCTAAATGCAGATGGGATTGATGGGATTGACTGGAGTGTGTGTGTGTGTGTGCTAACAGCCCAAAAGCAATTTATTCATTTTTATATCAAGTTGATTCTCAGATCAGATCAACAGCAACATGGATCAATCTACTGACCTTGCAGTGCAGTGTGTGTGTGTGTGTGTGTGTGTGCTAACAGCCCAAAGCAATGTATTAATTTTAATATCAAGTTGATTCTCAGATCAGATCAACAGCAACATGGATCAATCTACTGACCTTGCAGTGCAGTGTGTGTGTGTGTGTGTGTGTGTGTGTGTGTGTGTGTGTGTGTGTGTGTGTGTTTCCTCTTTGCAGAGGAAAAGTTTTGTGTAAAGGGAATTAAAGGCCTGTCTCATATAGTCGCCTGTCTCTAATACTAGCCGGTACAGTTTGGCGATTTGGGAAAATAAAAGCCCGGGCTTTACGGTATGTGGGTATGCATGTCTGCTGTGTGTGTGTGTGTGTTGCTTCTGTAACCTGGCCAATATGGGCATCTGTGGCAATCTCATTCTCAGTAAATTAGAGGCTATTTGTTAATTTAGTTGTTAAAACCATTTGTGTGTGTGTGTGTGTGTGTGTGTGTGTGTGTGTGTTCCTTACCCTTTAGTGTATCTTTGGTCTGTATGAGTGTGTCGAGCTGCACCTGTAGCTGACTGTTCTGCAGCTGTAGTTCTGAGCTCTGGGTCTGGGTGAAGCCAAGGCTGTGACTTTACTCATTCTGAAAGAGGCAGTGAAACTGGTAACAGGTGGCTTTTAGTTGAGGCATTAAAAACACATAAATGATGGTATATTTGACTAGTACATTGTAGGCTGGCGGCGCTACTAGCGGTCCGCTGGTTCCTCTATATGGGGCATATTCTAGCCTGTATAGCCTATAGGCTTGTCTGCTGGTTCCTCTATATGGGGCATATTCTAGCCTGTAGGCTCGTCCACTGGTTCCTCTATATGGGGCATATTCTAGCCTGTATAACCTGTAGGCTTGTCCACTGGTTCCTCTATATGGGGCATATTCTAGCCTGTATGCTTGTCCACTGGTTCCTCTATATGGGGCATATTCTAGCCTGTATAGCCTGTAGGCTCATCCACTGGTTCCTCTATATGGGGCATATTCTAGCCTGTATAGCCTGTAGGCTCATCCATTAGCGGTGCTGGTCCCTCCTCACCTGAGCTCCTCTCTGTCCAGCTGCAGCCGTTCTCTCTCCTCCTCCAGGCTGCGTAGCGCTCCCTCCATCCTCTCTCTCTCCCTCTGGAGGTCATCCCTCTCTCGCTCGGCACTCCTCTGCTCCTCCGTCGCCCGGCACAGCTCCGCGCGAGCCACACGCAGGTCCTCACACACACCGTTGTGCAGCGATGACAGCTGGAGACCACACACACACACAAACGAGCAAATATGCACGCAACACACACACACACACATAAAAACACACAAATGCATGAGCAAATACAAGCAATTACACACACACACACACACACCTATTGGACCTTGGCCCGGTGCCAGAGGAAAGTTCGCGCCTATGTGTGAGAGGAGAGGGAGAAGAAGATATGGAAGGTCTTGTACACTAATCATATCTTAACCTGTTTTATGCAGTTAAGAGAGATTGCAAGAAGGTTTGTTGCACTTAATGTTCTGTAGCCTACATTACTAATAACTAAGTGAGATCTTTGTGAGAAGAAGTGCCTTGTCAATTTTTGACCCGACCCGCCCGCACCCGCGGTATTTTCCGATCAAGCTTACCCGCAGCCGGCCGACCCGCGGGTAAACCCGTGGGTGTCCGCGGGTAACAGATTGACCCACGCAACACTAATACACACATTCCACTCATGCTGTGTGTCTTCATTATTCAGACCCTCTTAGTAGTTTTGTTTTATTACGCTTCTCTCACACACTCAGTCATACGGAGTCAGCTCATTCAGATGTACTCTCATCCACACACACAGACGTCAGGGTACTACACACACACACACACACGGCGCCCCCTACCTCCTCGATCCTGTGTGTGTGGTTGTGGTTCTCCTCCGTCAGGGTGCTGAGCTCGCTCGCTCACACACACACACACACACACACACACACACACGGCGGCCCCTACCTCCTCGATCCTGTGTGTGTGGTTGTGGTTCTCCTCCGTCAGGGTGCTGAGCTCCCTCTCTCTCTCCTCCCGCAGCAGCTCCATCTCCCTCTCCAGATCGCGCTCCCGCTCCCTCAACAGCTGCAGCGAGTCCTGCTCAGAGTCTCGGAACGCACTACACACACACAAGCACGCACGCACGCACGCACACACACACACGCACACGCACACGCACGCACGCACGCACGCACGCACACACACGCACACGCACACACGCACGCACACACACACCAGGTACCACAGAGGGTGTGTGAGTGACCTTAGAGATCTACAGATGGTATCTGAGCAGAGCTTTCTTATTGTCTACCAGGGACCTGAGGGTGTTTTTATTGTATTGTTCTTATCTAATTAGTCTTTTATTTAACCAGCAAAGTACATACAAAGTGCAAAGCCAAATATATATATTATTGAGATTCTGTCTAGTCCAGAGACTGTCTACACATAAAGTCATTGGTCTAGTCACATTGAGAGACAGACAGCATCTCTTAATTCTGTCTGTCTCAATGTGGCTATGCTGGTTAAATAAAGGATGGTCTTAAAGCAGATTCATTCCGCCAGCGTCCCAACAGAGCTTCACAGCATCCAGGCTGGTGTGCTGTTGCAGACGCATTAGAGAGCATGTGCCACAGCATCCAGGCAGGTGTGCTGGTGCAGGCGCAGATGCATACCCATGTGTGTGTGTGTGTGTGTGTGTGTATATGTATGTATGTGCACACACGTATGTATGAGTATACATGCAGATGTGTGTGTGTGTGTGTGTGTGTGTGTGTGTGTGTGTGTGTGTGTGTGTGTATGTGTGTGTATACCATACCTCAGCTGTGTGGTCTCCTGGCTCATGGTCTTCAGCTCTCTGCGTAGAGTTGTGACCTCTGACCCCAGGCCCTGCAGCTGCGCATGAGCCTCAGCAATCTCAGTCTCCAACTAGGGTCAAAAGGTGAAAGGTCATCCTTCTGAATACAGCACTCTTCCCTGCTAACCTGCTAGTGTAATCATGAACCTCGGCTTTGGATCAGCAAGCTGCCAGGCCAGCGCCTGCACTCACATGGCTTGTAGTGGGCTGTTTTCTGGGCCAAAATCACACTTTAGC